>NC_043004.1:21695477-21722977 GCF_006345805.1 Octopus sinensis
TGTCAATAGACATGTAGCTAAACCTGCATTTTTCGTCTTATGTAAACAATACATCCACATACACAATTTGCGTTTTAACAATGATTTAAATATCTTCAGCAGCTGTTCACTTTCCTCAATAATACACAAAAACACTGCATAACGCTAAAAAATCACGCTGATAAAGTAAACTGGATAGACCAATTTGCAAATTCAACAATTTTGGGGTGACTTTTCCAATATTTAAATGTTAGTATGTTAACTGCGATTCGTATTAGTATCTTAACTGCGTGTTGTAATGCTCTTGTTGCAGTGTATCTATATATCTTGTAGCAATATAGCTCTTTAGCTATTTATATGACAACTATAAATATTACCTTTATATAATACTATGCTCACTGTTAGGAGAAGAAAGGACAGGTGTATTTGCTGAGCATCTCAACAGAGCTTGTGGAATCGCGTCGGAATATCAACCGACGCACTGCTTGTAAATATAACTGTTGACGACTAATATACATAGTTAACATGATTTTGTTGGCAGCAAGTTTGCGTATTGAATTATTTGGATGTTAATAACGTTTTGTTTTATTGACATCATGTGCTATAGTTCATGAATAGATATTTTTCCAAGACTGTATGCTACGATGAATGTAAACAGTATGTCTATATACACAAAATTCTCGCTTACCTAAAAAAAGAACTGTTGCATATACTGAATATTTCAACCATGCTTGAAGTCTCGTCAGTAGTTGTGCAGCTTCCTTGGTTCTTCTCGACCATACTGTTTATAAACCCATTAATACTAGTGGCTAAAGGAAACTGGATAGACCAATATGTATATTTAACACTTTCTTGTTATTTAATATTGAATTAGTGTTGTTTTAACAGTGTTTTGTCTCATTGATATAATGTACTACAAAACATCTAAAAAAAATTGAAGTAACCCTGTATAACACGATTAATGGAAACATTACCTTTATATACACTGTATGATCATGGACAGAAAAAGAGAGAACAGATGTATATGCTGTACATTTCAACCCTGTTTGGAATCTAGACGGCAACTTTATACGTTCATTAACAATCCAAGGAACACACTACTTACAAACCCACTGATAACTGGGTGAGAATCAAACGAAATAGACTAATTTTCATCATTAGAAATTTTTGGGCAGAATGTTCAGCTATTAACTCAGAATGTTCATCTATAAACAATGTTTCTTTTCAATACTATTATATTGTATAGTATATATCTACATACTTCTTCCCAACACTATATGGGACAGCGAATGCAAACATTGCGTTAATATACTCAGTATCCTCTTGCAGAAAAAAATAGGAAACACCTAAGGATTACTGCACATTTTAACTGCTCTTGGTGTCTCCTCAGCTGAGCCACAAAACAGAAATGCGCTTCTCATAGGTTACTGATGTTGGTGATTACAGTAACTACATATACGAAATTGTATATTCAGCAATTTTTCTAGCAGAAAGGTCGGTTATATAATCACAAATGTATTACAATGTTTCGTTTCATTGCTGTCTATATATACATAATACGAACGCCGACAAAAAGGAGGAAACAAATTTATATGTTGTACATTCAATTCTGCTTGAAGTTTCGTCAGCAGCTGTATATTCTCCTGAACTATCCACAAACAATCTGCTTCTAAGCTTTTAGCTATTAGTGGCTAAAATATACTGGACAAACAAAATTGCACATCTAACATTTTTGTCACCAAGTTCGAATATTATTTCTTTGATATAATGAACTATAGAAAAATTATTTAAAATTAACCCAAACGGTATTCTACAATAAATATTACGACTATATACACTATGTACGTGGACAGAAAATAAAAGCGTCAACTGTATATGCTGAAAATTTCAGCTCTGCTTGCAGTCTCGTTAGCAGCTGTACGCCTTTTTGACATATCCAGAAATTTATTGCCGTATGAACCCTCTAATTTTGATTTCATATTTTGGCACAAGGTCAGCAATTTTGGGGTGGTGGGTGTAAGTTGATGAAATGGATCCCAGTGTTCAACCAGCATTTATTTTATCCACACCGAAAGAATGAACGGCAAAGTCGACCTCGGCGGAATTTGAACTCAGAACTTAAAGACGGACGAAATGCCGCTTAGGATTTTTTAGCATGCTTAATACTTCATTGACAGCTGGTTCGAATAAATCATTAGAATATTAACATTATATTTCCGTTAAATTACTGTAAAGTAGTGTAGTGTAGTATATAGCTAAAGATTTTTAGACAATGCTTTGTTACGAGTAAACATTACGTCTGTATATAAATGTGCTTTCGAACAGAAAGAAAAGGTACTTCAACTCAATGTGGAATCTCATCAACAACGGTGTTCTTTCTTTAATTATGCACGAACCCACAGCTTATAAATCCAGTGATATCAGTCGCTAAATTGAACTGGATGGGTACTCTGCATAAGTGACATTTCCTGGAATCTAGTTGTGAAGGATTCGTCTATCTAGTTTATTGTAGCCACTGTTGTTAGTAGATTTATAAGCAGTGACTCCGTGGATGTTTAAGTAACGTTGCATAGCTGCTTTGAAAACTCCGGGGAGAGTTGAAATGTGCTGCACATGCAGTTGTTCCTGTCCTTTCTATCCACGGGAATATTGTGTATAGATTGATGTAACGATTACATTCATCGCAGCATACAATTTTATATG
Source organism: Octopus sinensis (assembly GCF_006345805.1). Lineage (NCBI taxonomy): Eukaryota > Metazoa > Mollusca > Cephalopoda > Octopoda > Octopodidae > Octopus > Octopus sinensis. The sequence goes on from NC_043004.1 coordinate 21,698,160, forward strand.
AAATAAAATACTGCAAAGAAACAAAATAGTATTAAACACGAGCAATTTAATAATCAGACTAAAGATTAAGATATCGTTTACAAACAGTTTGGCTAATAATATTAAAAGGTTTATAAGGAGCGTGATCGTGGATAATGGTGGAAGGCACAAAACAATTACTAGAAGGCTGCAAGCTAAGTTGAAATGTTCAGCATATATAGCCGTTTCGTTTCTTTCTGACCACGAGCATATTATATATATGTATGTATATCGACGTAACGTTTACATTCGTAGCAACATATAGTATTGGCAGAAAATCTATAAACACTATAGAACACTATAATAATGAAACGAAACGGTGTTAGCATAAATAGTTTAATGTTAGAAGTAGCTGGCAAAAATGTATTGCATATTAAAATTGATCTACGCTGTGTACATTAGCCATTAAAATCAGTGGGTTCGTGGATAGGTACCCACTCACAAAACTGCAAACGAAATTCCAAACAGAGTTTACATATGCTGCATCTGCCTCTGTTCTTTCTCTTTCTGCTCACGGCTTTCCTTTCTTTCAACATCTCCATGTTATCCATTTGCCTCTGTCCTTATCATAATACCTGCAGTATTATATGCAAATACTTCAGTCAGGCTAGGTACCAGTTACAACGCGCTGCTTGAAGTATTTGGAGGTAGCAAGGCCTGTGTAATTTTACTGTGTATGATGCGGTACTTTCACAGCAATACGGCACGTAAGTAATTTAAATGCTGATAGTAAATTTGCAATTTTTTTCAGCGGTATCATCAAACGATACTTATCTATTTTAGTAATAGTTATTTTATTTTCCTAACTAACGGCTTTGTGCTGACAGCTTAACAGTGATATTGACAACCAGTGGAAATCGGATGCAACAAATATTACTAGCATCTTTACCATCAATACTTACTTATCGGCTTTTCGTCATTATTTACTTCTTTCGCATTAGCCAAAGCTTAAGATATCTAGATACACACGCACACATACAGGCACATGCACGAACACATATACAGAAGCGTGCACACACACGTACACACATACGTACATATTTGTATGCATATAAGTATATGAATGTAACTGTAAGTGGAGAAGGTACAGAAAAACGAAACCCAAAGCAAAGAGCAAAAATACACACAAAGGCGTAAACGCGCTTCATCGACTGACAATTAAATATCATTACAATTTGTGCACATTGACAAAATATTTCAGTCTAGTGGTGTTGGTTGTGTTGCGGTTGGCTGAGATGAACATTACAGAACAGGATGATAACAGAAAATTACAGGAAAAAAAGAGCAAAGTAGATAGAGTTTCGTTTCGAAAAAGATGTGTGCTCAAGGATGAATGCCAAAATGAAAATTAGTCTGTGACCTTTTGATTTGGGAAAAAATTGAAATGCAAGAAGAAAGCAAAGCAAAGTAATACATGTGCGATCGGAAAGAAAAAAGAATGAATGGAGAAAATAAGAAAAGATGTGAGAGTTAGCGGTGTTATAATCTGTGTAAAAAAAAATAGCAGCAAACAGAAGATAGAGAGAAAAGGTGAAGACGTGAGAAATATATATATATACAGAGAGAAGTTTAGTCAATAACAGAGGAAGTAGAGAGAGAGAGAGAGAAGTTTAGATAATAACATAGGAAGTAGAGAGAGAAAAGTTTAGACAATAACACAGGAAGTAGAGAGAGAGAGAGAGTGAGTGAAAGAGAGGTGATTACGACGGTAAACAGAGACTGTTGTTGAGTAAAGAATTGTGTGTGTTATAATATATGAAAGAGAGAAAGAAGTTCATATAGCAAAGCCAAAATAGACGTAAATAATACTCGTTTTACCACCATCAACAAGTTATCATTGAAAATTTCGGATGTCGACCCAAATTGCGTCTATTAAATTCTACTCACAAAGTATTTCTTAATCCGAGAAGACAGCTGGTGATATTTGACCACATATAGAGCAGTATGCTGGAAAACGAAACCGGGTGGTTGTGAGGTGAACTAATCTCTGAACGTATCAAACATCTCAGTGAAAATTTAAAATTCAAATCACTCTACTACTAGTCGATTGCTATGTAGAAGATTTACGAAAGGGGCTCGAGATCTTATAAATAATGAGAGAAAGAGGAACGAGTGACATGTGGGTATCTGAATGGAGAGTATCAAAACAAGCCAGCTCATGCCACTGAACTAGGTGTAAAGAGAGAAGACAGCTCATTTATATGTCAGGGTTTGGAGTGTATTATTCCATTCCAATGAATCAGTAACCACTTTACTATGTAGTGTTGTGAGAATACCTGGAAACTGAAGTGTTTTCTGTCTCTGGAGAAGAACTATAATCTTTGTCAATGATTGTATGTTTTGGGACCTGAATTTAGTTTATAAAATACAATGAAAATATTGAAGCTAGAAAACATATTTGGTATAATCTTCAGATAGGAGACATTTTAAAAAATGTCTCGGCTAGTGAGTAGTTAGATAGGATATATAGCTATCAACATTCTCCTAAACCGAAACATTATGCTATCTAAATTCTTCACGAACAAGCTCAAATATTTTTTAATCAGAGCGAGATAATGGCAGTTATAGAAGTTTATTGCCAGAATTGGTATTATTAGAAATGCAGATAGGATGTGGCTGTAAAAATGACAAAACCACAGCAGTTGGCATAACAACAATATAGCGTAAGAGAATAAACAAGTGACAAGAAGGCATTAAATGAAACACAACAGTAACGGTAGCAGTAACAAGAAACATCCTTCCTTCCTGTAAACAGCAAATGTAAGCAGAAAAAAAGAGGCAAACTGGGCAATAACATAAATTTTATAGCCAACTTTAAAGTCGATAAATCTAAGAACAAAAGATACATGCGTAGGACTGGTGAAAAAAGAAATACTGATATAGATGTTATACAAGTCTGTATCATCCATAACAGCAAATGAAAATATTCAGGTAAAATAGAGCACATGACACAAGAGAAATTGGAGTAAATGAATCCCGCGCAATTCGATTTGGCTTGTACCAAACTGACAATTAAATAGTGGTGCAAGATCAAAGTTTAACCTGGAAAAATTGGCTTCTTTCTCAATTTAGTTAAAGGGCTGGCAGTTCTGACTACACTTTTACATACATAAAAATACAGATGGTTTATAACAAAAGTGATATGTTTCACCTAGAAGCAGCTTGATAGGAAATTCTTTTACAATGGCGCAGTGCATATATTAATCATATTTATTTGCTAGTTTATCATGATAAAATATAAATAAATAATTCACAGATTCTCTAAACATTTCTAGATTATACTGTCCTCGCTCAGACAGACGTGATAAATCTTGTGATTGTGGTTGTTTAATCCTGTGTTAGCCTTGACTAATGCAAAACCTTTTCAACTATGACATTTCCCTCTCATTCTAAAATACGCTATATCTAAGACTAACCTATCCAATAATTTTAAATTATGAAAGACAGAAGGATATAATATGAAATGAGATAATTTGGTTGCTAATTTTAGTAAGATGAATAACAAGGCTAGGGCAATTGTGGTTATGTTTAGAGTATAACATTATTTTTACAGTATATGCAGACTAGGAGTAAACAGATACCATTTGATGACAGGTTTACGGATTTTAATTGTTTACTAATATGATCTATGTTTGAAACACATACGGATTAATTCCTGCTTATCCTTCGGTCATCTAGTGCCAGTCATCCTAAAACTAGCGTGACGTAATTTGACTACACGTTACTCTTAAATACAAAACCATTCTTCTACTGTTATAAAACCAGTATTATAATGCTTTGTACGCCAAGCGTAAGGGCTGAAACTTTGGAGAAACAGGGTTAGTCCATTAGATCAATCCCAGTGCTAAACTGGTACTTATTTTATCCTTTTAGTAGTTTGTCGGAATATCGTCTATTTGTTCATGTATAGTTCGTGGAGATTTTGTTGGAGTGTTACGCTGTTGTTACCCTGCGTTACAATATATCAGGAGTAAGTTCCTTCAGTTTAAACCTTTTGCACATTCAGTTTACGGTCCCAGCATACGTGACAAAGTTTTCACCCTCTCTTTTAACTAGATTCCAACACACCAATCGAGTGGTAAATACAGAAATCTTATCGTTGAATATTTGATGGGGTAATTTGAAATTCTAATATCGCCAACTGGCCATGAAACATATTACACTCTATAAGCGTGTAATAACAATAAACGTACAACGAAGCAGGGTAATAACAACGTGACAAACCAAGAAACTGCTCGAACTATACCTGAAACAACAAACGATATTCCGGCAAACTACCAAAACGGCACCTTACGATTTCCTGCAATTGCCGCCTACTTTCTCTCTCTCTCTCTTTCTCTCAGTCAAACTGCTACTATTTATAGTCATTTGGTCATGTCTATTCTCGCAAGAGATTTCGTGACCCTCGTCACAACAGCAAACAATGTAAATCTCGGTAGCATTTGAATTCTTATAATAATAATAATAATAATAATAATAATAATAATAATAATAATAATAATAATGATAATACAAACTGAGGGCAGGGGAGCCAGAAGCCTCTGCATGGACAGTATATACTTCGAAGCCGAAATGCTGATGAAGACCAAGCAGCAACCCATCAGTGGCTGAGAAGTTCAGAACTGACGGCAGAGACTGAAGGTTTCATATTAGCGGCACAAGACTAAAACTTGCTTACCAAAAACTACCAGGCTAATGTTCTTCAAAACGGTTCTGACACTAAATGCAGATTATGCAATACATTTGACGAAACAAAAGACCATCTCGTCTCGGAATGTCCTTTGCTGACACCAAATGAATGCAAAAATCACCACAATAGGGCAGCACAATATTTACATTGGAAAATACGTAAACACTACAAAATTAACACTCCTGCTTACTGGTATGAATATCATCCTGAGCAAGACATTGAAGGTAAAAATGTCACTATCCTTTGGAATTTTCCAATCAACACTGACAGAACGATCCAGGCTAATCGACCAGACAATGTCATTAAAGACAGGGAAGAAAATACTTGTAGACTAATAGATGTAAGTGTTCCCGCTGATAAAAATATATCTTTAAAAGTATTTGATAAATTGAGTAAATATAAGGACCTAGAAATTGGAATACAAAAGATGCAGCATCTTAAAGTGAGAACTGTTCCAGTTATTGTGGGTGCCCTAGGTATGGTAAGAAAGGGATGTCAAAAATATTTATATAATATCCCAGGATAACCATGTCTCAGAGAAATCCAAAATATTGTGCTAACATGTACTGGCCACATCCTTAGAAAATCCCAACCAATTTAAATGTCTGTGTTGTATGACAGGAAGATATTTTGCTACTTTCCCTGCCACTTCTCCTCCCCACACTTTCAGTCATACTGTAACATCTCTTATCTTTCACTCGTCCTAGAACCCTGGGTGTGTCTCGGCAAATGATTGTAACAAATATGCAGATTAAAAAAGTTGATAATAAAAGGTGATAATGATAACCCCTTTCATCAGAATGACCTTCTGTAAGAAGACTTAGAGTGGTTGTCAACTCCACTAGTTCCACATGATCGCATTGAAAAGATTTCTTTAGAGTTGCATCGACAATTTGTAATCTGGCACCATTATTTTGAAGTAGAATATACTCCTTTTAAGATACCGTAACCAGTTGGTCATGTGTAGCGGAAACAGAATCATGTCTACGTCTCCGTGCATAGTCAGGCATCTGTTTCAGTCGCTTTGCCCTGGTTTCATCTGATTCAGTTGTCTAGCTTTCTCTCTGACGTTGTGCCTTTGCTGCTAAATTTTCTTTTTCAGTCGCATATTATATATAAATGAAAGCTCGTTATAACCTATCTTGTTTACCGTGCTAGAAATAGTAGCGATCACATAGTTATTATTGTTTATAGCGTTCCAAGTAGCCATACCAACAAAATCACTTCTTTAATAAAAAAAAAAAAAAATTATACCGGTGTATAAAAGAATTTTCATTAAACAAACTCCGAGAACTGATAATATTCTTGAAATTGTGCTTCGTATCAAAGTTATACAGCTATTTTGTGAAATACCACGCATTCATTCAACACAAAATCACTTTCAAATTATACCAGTGTATTTTTAAAAAATCATTTTATCAAAAATATTCATTTAACAAATTCCGGAAATTAATAATATTCTTGAAATTGTGTCTCGTATCAAAGTTATACAGCTATTATTAAATTATTATGAATGAAAATAGAGGCGAGCGCGAATGAGTGACGATTGCAAATAAAAACGTAAAATGTTGCCTGCAACGAATTAATAGTGTTTATTATTAAATATAAAAAATCTACTTCGCAGTGAATGCAATGAATATTTTAATTCATAAAGAACTGAACGCAGTGAATGCAATGAATATTTAAATTTGCCTGAAAATAAAGTTTAAAAATTCAATAAACTATAGCGAATTTCTTAGAACATGAATTTATAAAAATATTTCCAGACGGTCAAGCTTTTAACATTGCTTTCTTTTAGTACTTTTAGTAATTGTTACATACCTAATTAATAAGCAGCTTTCTCCATTGTTATTATTGTTATTATTATTATTATTATTATTATTATTATATTATTATTATTATTATTATTATTATTATTATTATTATTATTATTTTTGACTGGCTCAGTGGTTAGAGCGTCGAGCTTACGATCGTGAGGTTGTGAGCTCGAATCCCGGACGGGGCTGCGTGTTGTGTTCTTGAGCAAGGCACTTTATTTCACGTTGCTCCAGTTCACTCAGCTGTAGAAATGAGTTGCGACGTCACAGGTGCCAAGCTGTATCGGCCCTTGCCTTTCCCTTGGACAACATCGGTGACGTGGAGAGGGGAGGCCGGTATGCATGGGCGACTGCTGGCCTTCCATAAAACAACCTTGCCCAGACTTGTGCCTCAGAGGGTATCTCTCTAGGTGCAAACCCATGGTCAGTGCCTGACCGAAGGGGGTCTTTACCCTTTACCCTTTATTTTTGACTTTTGCTTCAAATTTGTACAAGTTGGCTCCAAGTCTCACCCAGAGACCTCAAGAGACAACAAGTTGGAAGTTCATGTTGGTGTTATGCCTAGGGTGCCATATATTTGGTTTTGTATTTAGTGTTGTACTAGTGAATGCCTAAAAAACCATACGAAAATTGTTTATTATTATTATTATCATTATTATTATTATTATTATTATTATTATTATTATATTACTATTATTATTATTATTATTACTATTATTACTATTATTATTATTATTATTATTATTATTATTATTATTATTATTACTATTATTATCATTATCCTTATAATTATTATTATTATTATCATTATTATTATTATTATTATTATCATCATCATCATCATCATCATTATCATCGTCAATATTATTATTATTATTATTATTATTATTATTATTATTATTATTATTATTAGCCTTCTTTCTTTAATCGAATACACATCACTTCACCGAGTGATTAGTACCACATTACAAATAATTTGTAAATAAAATCAAATTTAAAACAAACACATTGGCGTTAATGACATCTTAACGCATTCATATTATTCCGATGGCAACGTAGAATATTCTGATCAGACCAAAACAGATTGAATTATGTTGGCAAGTAATAAAGCAAAGAGTTTAGTGCAATGTAAAAAAAACAACACCTACACCCACTCACACGCCTATATGTAAATAGTTATATATACGTATATATATATACATACACACATGTATAAATGTGTGCGCGTGTGATATAACATTTACAGAGTATAGAGGGTATTTGATTGTTCTTCTTACATTAGCAAAATTCGCAGCTAATACGTATACGAATGTATATGTATACATGAGGTATATGCGATAAATGCTTTCTCTTTCACCGTCTTTTCCCCAATCTGTTAGTCACTGTCTCTGTGTTTCTGTCTCTCTCTCTCTCTCTCTCTATATATATATATATATATATATATCCCCTCATACATACGCTTATATGTATGTGCATGTATACGTACCCACATGTGTGATTTTGTGTGTCTGTGCGCGTGTGTGTGTTTGTGTGTGCGTGTATATATATATATCCAAAAACAAACAGTTGAAGCGGGATTTTTTTCGAATTCAAATTATATAAACCACTGTTTTTTATTTTACTTTCTTGAAATTTTTTGTTATTATACTGTTTTAATTCTATTTAGCAAGTATCTTTTGACACCACCACTTGGGCACGTGCGTGAAAGCGCGTGAATAGTGGTTAAAGCGTTGCATTCACGATCTCTAAGTCATGCATTTGATTGCTGAGAAAAACACTTACCTTCACCTTGCTCTGGTGCTGTGTGGGGAATGGCATGTTAAAGCATAAACGAAACGTTTACTGCACGTGTCGTAAAAAAGTATTGTCTACTCACGGCATTCACCGACTCCTTCTGAATTCACTGGGTTGTGAGTACATAAGAGTTTCAAAGGACGATCAGGGTCCGCGAAAACAGATCCTCTCTGTATTTGTAAGCCACAGTACGCGACCGGTGACAGGTGGTCCTCGTGTTAAGCCTTCTCACCGCAGAATGCCCGCAGACGAGATCCAACGCCACACAGGATGCCGCTGGATTCCAGACAACAGCCGCCGGGAATCTTCCATTGCCCTCCATTTAGCCGGGTTGCGACCCTCGCACCACCGGTGTCTGATCTGCCCGCCTTGGGTGGCCCTACCAGGTATTCGAAGTTCCCTATGGCATAGCACTGACAAACAATCGTTTAATCTTTCCACCACGATGACGTCAAGAGTTGGACTTTGAAGAAGGATAAATTCAATTAAAAGAAGACAGTCAGGATTTCGTCTCTGTCCCCCAAGAACCCTCACCGGCAACAACTACACAAACAAGCCAGCCCAAAGATGGGAGTGTTGTTACCTGAGTGGCGAAAAGGCGTCATCCACCTACAGTAGTAGGGGATACAAACATGTGGTGGATACAGCTACGCACTATTACTGCACACGCCTTCTTATATCTCTATAGTTATGCATTGTCGAGTATATATTCGAAAAAATGCCATTATCAAAATGTGAGATCATATTAATTGCCGCTTAAATTCATAACAGTAATGCTATTCAGGACTCCAGGCAAATTTACTTGCAAAGATTTGGTTGCCCAGGCGGATCTCAAAGATGCTTGAGCGTTAGCAGTCATCGGTGTTAGGACTAATAATGATTGCACTGAAGAGACGAGTGACGGGTAAGGTAAAGAGCTGCGATGTGAGAGGAAGAAGTAGGGAATAATATGGGAGAAATGCGAATGAAGAACTTGTTTAAGAAGCCGCATCAGATGCCATGATAGTGCTAAGGTGTAGGCACAGGGGTGGTGGTCAACTCTGCACAAGGAGTAGACAACCACAATATGTGTATATATATATATATATACATATAGATAGATAGTAGATAGATATAGATATAGCTATATATATATATATATATATATATATATATATATATATATATGTATGCATGTATGTATATATATATATATATATATATATGTGATTGCGTATTGCAGTTTGCATTTATAATCACCAGGAATTCAACTTTTCTATTTCTATTTCTCTTTCTCTCTCCTTCCCTCTATCTACCTATCTATCTATCATCTGTTTATATGTTTAGTTATAAACATGTCCATCTGTAATAATATATATAAATATACATAGATATCACCCCTCAGCGATACAAATACAAGTGTTTATATGCACAAGTCCATACGAGACGCTTCTTTTATGGTAAATAACAGAGTAATCTGTATTCTAGCACATCCAATTTTGGCGGGAGGTCAATATTACCTTTTGGTGATAATATTACTTCTGAAGCTATTAATTATATTTGTGTGTGTGTGTGTGTATATGTATGTATGTGTGTGTGTGTGTGTGTGTGTGTGTGTGTGTGTGTGTGTGTGTGTGAATATGATTTGCTCTAAACCGAACAGATATAGGCATTGGATGTCAAAACCCAGTTGCTTGGCATGCAAGGATGTTTTGAAATAGTTGCGTGATATAAAATGAACTAATATACATTTTGAGAAAGCAGACGTAATTAGAAATTATACACAGTATATCATACAATAAATATATATGTGTGTGTATGTGCAAGATACATACATAGGTACTTATATATGCATATATATATGTACGTACATATATATATATATATGTGTGTGCGCGCGTGTGTGTGTGTGTGTGTGTGTGTGTGTGTGTGTGTGTATGAATGCATCAACTGACATATTCAACCATCTTTGTTATTGACAAAAACAGCAGAACTTCACGTAGACAACTTCCATTGAAAGCTTCCGAATGCTACTCCCTATTTTTAATGTTATGTATACTTTGAGTACAATTTTAGAAACAATTTGAAGGCTACGATGTTGCTATATTTAAGTACGATTGGGTCATAGCTGAACCATCATTGAGAGGATGGAGTAAAACTGTGATCAAAAACATTCCAACCTACTTAAGTCAACATCAACCACTGTGGCATACATTGGTGTAAAAACGCAATTCCTTTGTAAACAATGACACAGTGTTCACTGTGTTTCTAAGAAATTCGCCACTTCGTAATTGCTTGTTAAAGGGGGCTAGCTCTATGGGTAGCATCTTGGGCAGGTATTTTCTATCAGTTAACTAATACAGAATTTGACAACCTATGAGTCCCCGGATGTACATGTAATATATACGTATAGATATATACACACACAAACACACACACACACATCTGTGTTGCTGTCTGTAATTATGTTTATACCGAAACGCAGCAACCTTGTTTATGCAATATTGTAATGCTGTTCTATACTGTGCGGTTTGACAAACAGAAAGTCTATAAACAAATTTCTGTAGTAAAAGATTCTACTATGGATATGATCTACTTAACACTTGAATGCAATAGTCCAGTATAGCAACAGTCTAATGAAACCTTTAAATAACAAACTGGGTTAGAAAATACAATGGAATTCTATGTTAGCATTTCAACTTGAGATATTTAAAATAACATTTAACCTCCTCGGATATTCAGCTTCCGGTAGGTTTCAAGAAAAGTAGTCAGCAGATTGATGTCAATGGAGATTTAACCAACGTTTCTATCATGAGATCATATATTTTTCCCCATTGGTTCATAAATTATAAATGGCCAGTCTGTCTTCGTCTCCTGAAAATATCAAGAGGTAATGTATGTTTTTGTCTGATTTTCCATTCAAAAATTAAAAATTGGAAACCACTCAGCAAACAGTATTAATTAATTCTCATAATTCAGAAACCTAAGATATATATATATATATATATATATATATATATATGTCTGTGTGCCTGCGAGTGTATGCATGTATATGTCATATTTAGATGCATGTGTTTGTGTTTTAGGTTTGTGTGTAACTGTGTCGTAACTTCAATTTAATGCTACGTCTTGCCTAACAATACGATATTTCAATTAACAAATTTCTTTTTTGTATTCTGTTCGTTCTTGAGAAAACAGATTTTTTTTCACTTTTCCTCCTGTTTGGTAGTAAGGAAAACACATCTAAAACTAATCAATAAAACCAATAAGACTAAAGATAAAATAAATACGAAAGACGCTTTGTAACTTGGTGTGAAGGAGGAAGCTATTTTTATATAAGATTTCAGAGAAATATTTTAATAAAACTGAAGTAAAAGTAAAAAAGAACAACATATAGCTAGAGGTATAAATATAATTATGTGACAAGAATGCATAATAAAATGTACAGTTTCAAAATCGATAGTTTCTGACATATAACTAAGAAATGGTGGATCAAGGGAATTAATTTTGATTCTGAAATTTAGGAAGAAATGTCAGTCAGATACAATTATTTCAAGAAGTGCAATATTTATGTAGTTACATCTTGTTGTACCCAAAACTGCACGACTCACTATTATAATGATAGATGGATTCACAAATAGCTATATAACTAGCTAGACCTATCATATATATTATCATCCTGCTAACCTCCACTTTTCGCTGCTACTATGATTTGGACGGAATTCATTGTTAAGTATGTTTTGTGGTCGCATCATGCCATTCTTCGCGTCAATTCTTACCTATTCTTTAGCAAGGAAGCATTACCACTAGGCCAACCAGGCATATTTTTCATAGAAGATTGGAAAAGATTACCATCACGAGTATGACGGTCACTTGGCCATACAGTGTTGTATTCATGTGGCAAGAATGTGTCAGTCTGTATCTCCAGAGGTAAAAATATTTTGCAACTAAATGTTTTTAACTGCCCCAAATTTGAAATAAGTGTTTCTCCAACACACAAATTTTAACCAGTAATTTGTTGCTCCATTCTGATCCTTACAACATTCATACATATCTCTTGTACTATTCTGTTATGTAATATTAACTTCAAAGACCTGCACACTTTCATTTTATCTGTAATTAACTACAACTAGGTACTGACTTACACCAGCTTTAGAATTTTTCTTCTTCTCCCTCACCCATCTAACACGTCTATTTGTCCCTTCTTTTCCGTCCTTTTCAATTCCTAGTCTGAACAATTCAGCATTCAATTAACCTCCGTTGTTTATGTCAATAAATTTAGAATAATAATTAAATTCTATACATGTATTCAGTTCCTTTTCCCATAGAAATTCCTGGGCTTGTGTTAGTTGTTTCCATGTTAATATGTGCCTGGGTATGTGTATGTGTATGTGTGTGTGTGTGTGTGTGTGTGTGTGTGTGTGTGTGTGTGTGTGCATATGAGTGTTTGTGTGTGTGTGTGTGTGTATGCTTGTTTGTAAGTGCATGTTTTACAACAATGAAAATCTTCAACGTAAATGCTGACACAGACGCCTGCGCAGGTTAATATGTAAAATAATATTTTGCGTTGGTGCGATTGATTGTCTGAACGTTTTTTATTTTATATAAAACATTTCTGATCTAAACGTCAAACTGGATGTATGACAAGAAGTCACTCTACTAGCAATCTTTAAGTTGAAGACGATAATTTCCGGTGTTGTACTTCCGTCGACAATTATAAACGAAGTAGATGAAAGACTTGAAATTTAATTAAAGTAAGACGATGTGAACCGAGGAGGTGAGAAAGATATTCAATACATGAGGATTTCGGTTTAGTTTTTGCTACATCAGCTGGCCGTAACAGTGAACAATTAATTCGCAAGATTGATTCAGTGTCTTCAAAATAATCAGTCTAAGAATAATTCAAAGGAAGATAAAATGCAACAAATTAAGCACGTTGTTTTTGTGGTCACTGGCAAAGAACGTTAAATGGTTAAATCTGCTAGCAGGAGATTTTCTTTTATCATCTACTATACAATGATGTATTTGTGTCTCAGCGTAATATAGATAAATTTTCCTTTTATTTGAAATTCTTGTTCAAAAATTAGAATGAATGTCACGTTCTTCAAGATATAGCTTGTATGTGAAGTATTTAAAATGTCCTTACTTAGACGTTAGTAACTGAAGTAAAATCAACAATCTCTGTAATTAAGTTTAAGAAAGAAAGTTTCGAAATGCATGTTTCAGCTAAATAGCATAACTCGGATTAAATTAGGCTTAATTAAAAATTTCACTTTTAATCAATTAGAAGGCGAAGTGAAATAACTATTATTTTCTATGCTTTCTCAGATTATTAAGGTACAAATGAGTTCTACTGGATTAGAATTAGAAGATAAGTGGGATTGAATTCAAACAGGCTGCAAATCTGTCATTAAGGCAAGACACAAGGATTTTCTCTCCTCTTGTTTATTCACACAAGAAAATAATAGAAAATCAGATATACATACAATGTAACGAAAGCAAAATCCAGTAGTTCAAAGAGGAATTACTTCCAAAACTAATTAGCTATGACCATAGTAATAACATCAATTTTGTTAGAAGCTACAAATGTTTCGGGACAAAAAGGGTATACCAATCTAGTAGCTAGTGTATAGAATAAATATAAGTGATGGCGATTTTGCAGGGCTTCGAAACTAATGGGAGAAAGAAAAATGTTATCTCGAGATCAGAGATTTGGTTAAAATGCTTGCAACAGTCTAGACTTTACCAAAGACACTCAAGCGAGTGGTGGAGATAACACGTTTAAGCGATGGAGTTCTAGTGCCCAGAATTAGGAACACTCAATCCGGTGCATCAGCACAGTTTTCGTCTATCAAGTTTTGCTTAGAAGTCTAGGGCTGGCGAAAAGTTAAGGTAGAAGTTCCTTGATCAAGGTAGTCATCGATGAGATGAAACGCTGGACCATGTAGTTTCGAAGTGAATTTTCCCTTCACACGACATGTCTCCATTTGATACCGGCATATTTTGGTTACCCTGATATATGTATGAAACGGTCTGATGGATTTGAGCCAAAACATGTAGGTCTACATTTGACAGATTCCACATTGCAGTACACTAACTGCAATTAAGGTTTCATATTCGTCGGTAAACTATATATTTGCATATAAACAAGGGACACAGAGACTAAAAGAAGGTGAGGGACAGTGTAGGTGCAGGTGTCTCAGTGTATGCGTAGGTGTTGGTGCATAGAAGCATGTGTTACTGAGTAGTGCAAGCGTGGGTGTGGGTGTATGTTTGAGAAGATTGCTTCGCAACTATGTGACTTGGTTTCAGTCCCACTGCATGGTAACTTGGGCAAGTATCTTCTGCTGTAGCACCAGGCCACATCACAAACGCTTGACAACCGATGTTGGATTGTTTACGTCTCCGAAATTTAGCGTTTCAGCAAAAGAAACCAATAGAATACGTAACAGGCTTTAAAAAATAACGACGGGGGTTGGTTTGTTCGATTAGATACTTCAAGACGGTGCCCCAGCATGGCCTAAGCCCAATGAATGAAGCAAGTCAAAGATTGAAAGAAAGAAAATGTGTGTGATTACCACGCCACGAATGATAGAACTGAGAGAATAAGAGAAGATCTATGAAGGAAACCTTCAAATAAAAATATTTGCGACTTATCTTTGCGGAAGGATCCTTTTCCTCTACTTGTATTTACAGATGATTTTAATTACAAAGAAGTAAGATTTGAGACTGAGATAGGAGAAAAGTTTACGACAAAAAATATATATTACGTAAATACATATTTACCACAGTAAAACGATGGAGCGGAAAGTGATGAGAGGAGAAAAAATTTTAATAAAAATATGCGAACTTACATTGATAAAGCATCTTTTTCTGTCCATCTCTCTCATACTTATAATTAATTTTGTATATAAATTAGGGGTGAGTATATAAGTTAAGATTGAGAGAAACGGAGAAACTTTAGGAAGAAGGTGGAAAATATTAAGTAAGCATATAGGCCGCCAAGAACGAAGGAACATAATTGAATGAGAAGAAAACGGGATAAATATTGAAAACCGTTTGTCACCTAGAAAAAGATCAAACCAGAATTATGAAAATCAACATATTAAAACTAAATGAATGAAAATGATTACTCAGCGAATCCTGAAAATGCAACCATTATGGCTGTCAAAACTGAATACGATAGGATTGCTAGCATTCAAAATGAAAGAAAGAAGAATACTAAAAGAAAGAGGAACTCACTATGGATGCCTTGATAAAGATGAACTAGACATCCTTTTAAGATTAAGGCACAAACTGAGGTCCAGGCGTTAGTTAATTTAAGAACTGTGGATCCAGCAAATGTTAAAGAAAAGTATGAAAAGTAAATGGTGTAATATGCGAAAGCATTAAAATACCAACACAATAATATTAGTGGGTGCTAATGTGGTTGTATAAATGCAGGGGAAAAAGAAATATCAGGAGATAGTTTATTATAAAAAATGGCAGTTGCTTATGCAAGTTAGTGACAATAGAGAAGATATAATCTAGATCAGTGGAAGCACAGTAAATTAAGGGAAGTAGATAAGGTAGATTAGATGAAGCGTATTATGTTAGGAATATAGGAATCTGGGCAGTGATAGGAAAAAGTTATAAAGCAGAGATCCAAGGCAAAAGCTGCCAAAATCAGAAAAAACGAAGAAAAAGACCCATATAAGCAAAATTGCCTTTTTCAATAAACCAGAAGCGTCACTTTAATATTCTTGAAGGAAATGCGAGAACTGATAACATAAAACCAAATTTTGAAGAAAGCAAGTTTCGGGGGAAGAAATTTGACAAGAATGCCAAAGACAATAACAAGAAGAGTGGATAAAGTAAGTCGAAATGTTTAAGCACAAAAGACTATTACAATTCTATATTTAAGAGATGAGGAATTATGTACATTATTTACATTTGACGGATATTTGTAATCTTGTTTGTTGTTTACACAACGTTTCGGCTGATATACCCTCCAGCCTTCATCAGGTGTCTTAGGGAAATTTTGAATCTGGGTTCTCATTCCTAAGATATTTTTCGATGTTGTTGTTGTTATTATTATTACCATTATTATTATTATTATTATTATTATTATTATTATTATTATTATTATTATTATTATTATTATTATTCAGGTCACTGCCTGGAATCGAACTCGGAATCTTGAGGTTAGTAGCCCGCGCTCTTAACCACTATGCCATATGCCGGTGGGTATATGGCGTAGTTGAGACCTGAATAATAATAACAAATGCCCTGATGCAGTACCAGTCAGGGACTCTCATGGCTTCTGATTATAAGTGTTATTATATACATTGTTTTGTTTTGGTATAAAAGATGGGCTACGG
Organism: Octopus sinensis; assembly: GCF_006345805.1. NCBI lineage: Eukaryota > Metazoa > Mollusca > Cephalopoda > Octopoda > Octopodidae > Octopus > Octopus sinensis. The sequence continues at coordinate 21,714,818 of NC_043004.1, forward strand.
CAAATATTCTGCTCAATACCAAAGATTTGCATGTCAGTTGTTTGACCTTTACTAGTTGACCATGTCCCTTAGTGGCTGACGATATGTGCATCTCTGACTACAAGCAGAAGTAGTGGGGGGCATCATAGCCATGTGTTGAAAAGGATTCTTGGAGGTTTGGATAAATCACCTTTGGAAACATGGGGGGTTCGTTCAATATCCTTAAACAATCCTTATTCAGGGACCTTTTGAGCGGGATGGTTTACTCGACCAGAAGAAAATTCTAACTGGGCCCCACCTGCAAGGTCATGCGCTGTATATCTTGATATGAGATCACCATGTCATACACAAATGGTGGTGATGCATGTGCATGGTGTACCCTTATCAGACGGGTAGTGATGATGGGTATACTGGGCTTCGTATATTTTACCCCAGTGTCACTTTGATAGCATGCACTGCTCTCTCACTGAATAATAATAATAATAATAATAATAACAAAAAAAAAAAAAAACAAAAAAAAAAAAAAATAATAATAATAATAATAATAATAGTAATAATAATAATAATATCGAAAAATACCTTAGGGTTGAGAACCCATGTTCGAAATTTCCCCAAGACACCTGGTGAAAGCTGGATGGTATATCAGCAGAAACGTTGTGTTAACAGCAAAGAAAATGAGGACAAACATCTGTCAAATGTAAATAATGTAAAAGACTATTACAGTCAGAAAAACAAATGTTCGAAAGTAAGTGGAAAAAAATGGGAAAGAGAAAAACAGTTGGATAAGAACGTGACAATGGATTTATGAACCCAATGAAATGTCACTAAACGTCAATTACCATATGGAAAGGTATGTGTGCCAATGTAGTTGAGAAAAGCAAGAGCCAGTCTAATACTGAAAGATAAATTGAAAGGAAACCCTACTTAAAATTTCCAATCAATTACGTGTCTACCAATTATGGAGAAATTCCTAACAAGGAGGATAATTATGAATGCCTAATGAACAGGGAACCTATAAAAAAAAAGGAACATCAGAATAAGATAGTTTTCAAGAACTGCAGAAAGTGATCGAAAAATTAATGCATCACACTTCACTTATTTATCATATAGTTTCCCACGCATATTTCATGTTGTGCCTAAAATCACTCAAGAGCTGGTAATACATTAGGCGTCTTTTATAAAATTCAATTCGACATCAGCGAATAGAGTATGGAAAAGACTATTAACGTTAGTACTGCTGATGCAGCTACTGTCGTCTACTTTTCTCCTCCTCCTCCTCCTCCTCCTCCCCCCTTCTTCTTCTTCTTCTTCTTCTTCTTCCAATTAGGACTCACGCTATTAGCCACAAAGAATAATCTCTAATTCGAGCTACTAAGAATGCGTGTGGCAACTTGAAGATCCACCCATCACACGCGATAGACTGGCGGTTGCACGGGCGCGAAAGCTACGGTGTTATCCTCATTCCGTAAACGTTAGCTTTTAACGGGTGGAGAGCTGAACCATCCTGGGGTACAGAGGATTCGCAATCTAGACTAGGGTCTGAAAGTTTACCACACCGTAGTGGGTTGCACCATGGTTCCTCTGTTTTATGACAGAAGTAGGAAGAAAGAGTGAGAGAAAGTTGTGGTGAAAGAGTACAGCGGGGTTCACCACTTCCCCCACCCCATGGAGCCTCGTAAAGCTTAGGTGTTTTTGCTCAATAAACACTCACAATGCCCGGTCTGGGAATCGAATCCGCGTACTTACGACGGCGAGTCCGCTGCCCTAACCACTGGGCCATTGCGCCTCCACTGCAGCCACTGTTCCTGTTGCGTTCCTGTTATTAATATTAACGAACGGAGGAAAAGTGAAAACGAAGAGAATAACAACAGACAATATTCACAGCAACAACAAAAGCAGTCTATCTTAATATCAAATTCCAGATGACTCATATGTCTTCATCCGTATGTCCCTTCCCTTGGCTGAAGAACTTAACAGAAAAACCCTATTCATAAAAATTCAATTAAATCCTTATATTTTCCAAATTGCTTTTTCTACAGACAACTAATAGCTCGGTGCTGATTACAGTTGGTTCCACTCTTTTGTGGAATCTATCGAATAAATTGAAATCATAAAATTGGTGATCACAAGACGAATATGGAATTTGAACTAAGTTTTGCATATGTAGGTAGTATCTTTGTTATTATTGTGCTGTTGGTTTCATAACTGATATTAAATGTTAAACATGTACAATATTATTGAATTTATAGTTTGTTTTGTGCAATACTAGAATTCCATTTTGTTGAATGAAAGGTGTATTTTATCGCCTCTAAAATAGGAAGTAAGGAAGTAATTGATTGAGGTCTTCTTCTTCTTCTTTTCTTCTTCTTCTTCTTCTTCTTCTTCTTCTTCTTCTTTGTTGTTGTTGTTATCGTTGTCGTCATTACCATAGTAAAGACATTAATTTCCGCCTTGGAAACAGAATGAAAAACTCCGAATTGACTATATTAAATAAGGAAAATGAGAAAATATGAGCTATTCGGAATTTGGCCTTTAGAATCAATTAACACAATTTAGTAAAAAAAATAGAAAATAAAAGCTACAAAAAATCCGTGAAATCTGATGACAATTTGGCTCGGGAAAAACATTTAATATTCATAAAATATAATTTCTTACGATGCACACCATGGGATGAGAAGATATCTGAGGTTTCTTAGCAGAAATATTATTTTACAACTCGATATTACAACTTGGTAAGTACTGGAGATATGAAATTCAATTCCTGCTTGTCGTTTGATATTTTTAATAGCTTCAGAAATATTTCATTTCTCCACAGAAAATATATCGATTTTTCTCAAATCCTCTCTGTTTTCCCTCTTTTATTTCATTGTCCTGATCGTAGAAGCCTATAATGAAATATGTTCTAGCTGTGACCCATCTGCCTTTGTCCAAGCATATTGTATCTTGAACTACATTATCTGACACGTCCTTCCTATTTTTATGGTGATAGGATGTATTTTGTAAGAGATGTGGCTGTTATTACTTGTACGTGTTTGTTGGTTAGTGCGAAGAAGGGCGTCTATAATTACTTGCTGGACAATCAAAACTCGTGAGAGACAAAAAAATATTATCGCCAACATATGGGTGTGAAGGTCTTACAATACAGTGGATACTGTTAAAGACAACTAAGAGCCAGCTGGTGATTTTAAACAGAGCGATGTGCTATGTCTATCATCAGAAAACAAGAAAGGTCCTTCCAATATGTCACAATAAAGTTGCCGTCAACTAAATTAAATGTACGATGCTTTGGTTAATCTAAGGCTATGTTACAAGATATTCGCTCAAAAACTAGTGGGATTGACTCCAAGACTCTTAATTATTAAGTAAATTTCTTTATTATTTGGTCATGCTACATAAAGAAAAAGTATTTAATCGAATGCATCCTGTGCATATATCTATTTTTCTTATATGTTCTTGAATGTAGAAAATATTGTACATTCACATAGAGCTCATTCATTAACTTGCACCTACTATAATAGATTAAAACTGCAGCATAAACAGAATTAGGCTTGTAAGTGGTTTCTTCTTGCCAAAGTCGATAAATTAAACTTCTCAGTATTGATTTTCTTTGAAGTATATTTAACGATGTTTTCAAGCACAATAAGTGGCATGCCGTGATAAGATGCTCGTTTTAATGTTTCGGGAAGATGGAAACTTAATTTTGTAGGTCTAAAGGTGTAAATCTACGACAAAATAAAGGGGAGGAAATCATAGTTTGATGATCCGTTTGGAAAATGTTTTAGTATGGAATGTAATATTTTTATCTTTTTATAGCCCCAAGTCATCTCTGATAAAAAAAACACCTCTTAAGGAAATCATTCCAGTCGTGAACATGCTTTCATTCATATAAAATATTCCTGGGACTTCCATATCTTATGTGCATTAAGAGAGAAGGTTTGGAATTTTGAGAAATCCTACACTTAGTTTTAGTAGTAAAGCTTTTCCAGCTGTTTCAGAGAAGTCAGGATGTTGTCTCAAAAACATTTAATAAAAAACATTATCTGAATATGCATGTAGCTTAGTTTGAAGATTTGGTAGGGTGTTGATTAGATAAAGTGATCAGTATTTCCAAAACGACAGCGTGTAATTAAAGGAGGATTCACCCTCTATTTCTAACTAACCGAATTATTTTGCAAAATACATTTTACATAAGCACAAGGCCATAAACTTTGTAGGAACCTTTTAATCGACAAAATCGGACTCAGCATTTGACAGGTACATTGTTTCATCAATGTCGGAGGACGAAAGGCAAAAGTAACTTCACAGCAGACTACAGATATTAAGTAAAAACGCAAAATTCCGACTGGTGTAAAACGTTGATTATGAGGTGTTTGTCACGACAATGTTGGTTGGTGTCGACATCAGCTGATGAATATGGAGGCAAAATATATGGTGAAATCAGTAATCTGTCAGATCTAGATCAGATGTCGTTATTGACGATACACTTTACCTAAGTTTTTCAGAATTTTCCGTCTTTATTTGTAAAAATTCTACGTAAAATTTCTAGTTCAATGACATTATGGTTTCCCAATGATTTAAATATCCTACACACGCTAAATTGAATTAATATCTCTGTCAACCACTTTGCTCTCGGAAATTGAATAATTACCTTTATTCTTTTCTTCCTTACAGCACATGTTTGGAATGGCAAATGTTATTCTTGAGTATTTAGTACACCCTATCTATTTTGTCTTTCACTGAATCAACGGCTTGAAATACTAATAGTTAAGTACGCACACGTTTTTTCACTCGCTGCGTTATATATCAGATAAAAAGTTCTTTTCACCTCAAGAAAGCGTGATGAACATACAAGACTAATGCAGAAATTAAAGTTTATGAGTAAAGGAAGTAACCTTTATGTTAATTTGATATTTTTCTAGAAATTGTTTTAAAATATTCCTCTTTAATTTTGAGGGGAATAAATGAAAAGAAATGTAAGTTAGGAACACACGGCGGGATTCCAGAAAACTGTCACTCAAATAATGCTTAGAAAATATTAAAATTAGAAAACTGGATCTTAATGTGTGTGTTCTTCGAGCTAAATTATTTTTAAATGAAAAGAATCAAGTTTTCTTAACTGTAAAGTTTACTAGTTACCAATAAATGCGAATGAAATTCACAATGTACATATCACAGAAATCAATGTATAGTCCATAACCTGAATGGCTATTTTTATTAAATTAATTTATCTGAAATCTTAATGTGTGGCGTTATTGTAATATTTGTAATGTTTTAAAATGCAGAATATTCCAGATGTTGATTTCGCTTCTTTTATGAATACAAAATATTTCTAAATATATTGCATCTTTAAGTATAGATGTATTAGAATGTAGAACACTAACTTTAAAACCTGCCTAGCTGTGACTTTCTGTATGCAGTAAAGTACCTACGTTAATGGGGATTTACGTTCGTATATATTAAAACCATTTTTAAAGTAATATTAAAATTGTATTATGAGTGGATGAGGAGTTGCCAATTAAAAGATTACCACTAAATTAACGGTACCCGGAGTGAGGACGATATTTGAACACATTGTTAAAAAACCAAACTAATCATACCTCAGCACGTCAAGGAGAACAATTCAAATCACCTGCTACTCCATTGTTATATTCAGAGTTTGTAATTAATCCGTAGGCTAATTGTTATGATACACAGCTTTGTTTTTTGACAAAAATATGTATAACGAGGTACCAAAAGGAAAGTGTAATGTAACTATATTCATAGCATTTTTTTAAAGTTAAAATGTATTCTTTTAACCATATATATAAACGCCGGGTTTCTAAAATATTTGAGAAAAACAGATTTCCTACCGTTATTTCAAATTCTCATAACTTTATTCTTCCGGAGCAACCTATGGAAAGATTGGAGAATCAGATGTTAAATTTATGCAACTCCTGTCGATATATGATGCTGCTGTTATATGTTCCTTCAATTGTATGAACAATTTACTCTCTTCGATACGTATTTTCTATTTTCTATCTTTCACCTATAGCTATATGTATCTTCTCATTCGCAGCTTCTTTTAATATACTTGCAGAAATACCGTCTCTAGAATTTATTTGCTGCTTGTTGAGTTTTACCAGTTTGTATCTTTACTAATATACAGAGAACTTTATCTCTCTGCAACTCTTTTCTTTAACACATCAACAGAAGACAAACGAAAATAATAACGATAAACTACTACAAAATATTTCTCTTAGACTCGCTCGTTTTCTTATAATTGCTGCTTCATAAGAACCACTATAATTTATTGAACTGTCTTTTATTTATTTTATAGGATAGTACTTGAAAAAGAGTTAGAAGCGCTGGGAATATGATTTCTTGAAACAAGATGGAGTAGTTGATTAAAAAACGAAAATTAAATACAACTCTAACATTATCACTTGCAGCTACATTCATTAAGATACATAAAACGGTTAAAAGTGCATTAAGTACTATAAGCCTGTATTTGTTGAAAACCTTAATATATGTCCACACAGGCACGCACACAAACATACTCACATACGCATTACAGGCATATCACTGTGGCCGCTACAAAGACGCATTTGATAAACATACACACATACACAAACACACACACACGCATGAATATATATATATATATATATATATATATATATATATAAGTATACGTCTGTGTGCTCACGCGTGTACATGTATGCATATTTATGCAACGTAAATTAAGATTTTTCTCCCTCGTGCAATTTACTCTTGCAGTAGACTTGTTTTATTTTCAAATATTTGAGTTGTCTTTTACAATTTCTTGAAGTACTAGCTGGAAGCTATTCACAATTGAATATATTCTTTTTATAGGAAACAACTTTACTACATAAAAATATTTGTCAGAAGCGTCGTTAAAGCAATAGGGGCGGTGTATCACCATCATGATATCGAACACAACAGCTTTATCTTAAATGGCCCAAAGTATTTTCCTTTTGTTTAGCGAATCAATGGAAACTTGTTCAAAGATGAAAGCTCACATGTGCGATCGAAACTATTTTATTATTTTAATTAACATTACCATTTGATTATATTCAATAAAAACAAAAAGAATTAGATGAAATTTACAGGAGAAAATTATGTATTTGTTAGTGTGTCTACCTTGAAACACTTTTCTGCTCACTGTTACAAGCGCCCCTTTAATTAATAGTGAATAACGAGGATAAAGTACAAAATAGATGTAGAATTAACACCTGCAGATTACAATAGACATAGCGTATGAGGTATGCATACATGCATGCATATGTGTGTGTATGTATGTATGTGTCTGTCTGTCTGTCTGTCTAGTTAGCTAGCTATGTAACTATGTATTTTAAAATTTATTTCTTCAGATTTTTTGTAGATTTCAGAGCCAACATTGAAATCTACGACATTTCGTAAACGAATACGTCTATGTAAACAATGAGATCGAATTAGAAAAAAAAAAAGTTAATGAGTGTATATGCATATTTCAGAAGTTATTGCTCTTTCATCAGCAAATACATTGTCAAATCGAATGACCTAGTGATCTCTGTTGTGTTTACAAGCAGTAGATCGAGACTTGAATCTTGAACGGGGTAGCCCGTTGACAGACGAATGTAATATTATGTTGCTTGTATCTACTCAATTAAACATCCTTCAGTCCAGCTTCATCGATCGTCTGGTTTAATTACGAGTGGCTGTATGAAGTGGATGTCGGTGTCAGTTCGTGACCACACAAGAATCTGAAGCAATTAGCGAAAGCGCTGTGCTTTCCACTTGGTTTAACAAGCTTTAACAATATATGTATAATAAGAAATTGAGTTGACGATGAAATAAAAATTTATCTCATGAGCTTCATAAACATACGACTGTTTCTGCTATAAAGTGCAGTGAGCTCATAGTTGCGTGCCTAAGTATCATCTTATAACTTCATCGGAACTTCAAACATGAAGTACCATTTATTTGGGAAAGCATTTACATATACAAATCTACATAGGAAAGCATTACCATTGAGAAAGCTTTCTTGGATGTGGGGAATGAAATTTCGGAACTACTCTCATAACTAGAAAGAGTTTGGGGCGTTGTAAATATACGCGTTATGAGACTTGTGGATGAAGCATTACTGGGGCTGCAGATATAAATGTTTAAATAAATTAATAAAGAGTTAAGTGGGCTACTATT
>NC_043004.1:21725477-21742977 GCF_006345805.1 Octopus sinensis
ATATATATATTATATATATATATATATGTATATATATATATATATGGGGATCGGACAATAAGCGTAAGTCAGTGTCAATGGTACTTCCAGAAATTCCGAACCGGAAACTACAGCCTAGAAGACGAGCCTCATTCTGCAAGATCTGTAGAACTTGACGAGGACATCCTGCCAACCCTGGTGGAACAAAATCTCATCGTAATTGTCGAGGAACTAGCGGAGAAGCTTGGATTTGGTCATTCAACCATTCATCGACACTTGCGTTCCATCGGAAAAGTTAGCAAATTGGGTCAATGGGCCCCTCACAAACCTTCGGTGTCTAACCATGCGCAGAGAGTGAATATTTGCTCTTTTTTGCTGTCATGTCTCACAAATGAATATTTCTGGACCAAATAGTGACTAGTGACGAGAAATGGGTGCTCTATAAAAATGTCAAAGCGAAGATAGTGGGAAGAGAAAGGAGAAACATCGGCACTCTAGGCTAAAGAAGGTCTTCACCCACGTAAGGTGTTGTTATCTGTATGGGGAGGATATGAAAGGTTTAGTCGACTTTGAACTTTTAAATCCAAACCAGACGATAACAAAAGAGTTCTACCGCGGGCAGCTTGTGTGGCTTTAGTCACGCTAGAAAAAAACGACCATCTTTGGTTTCAAGACGAAAGGCATTTTACAGGATAATGCTTGGTCACGTACAACGAGGATGACATTCCAAAGGCTGTTGCAATTTTAATCTGAAATGATGCCCCACCCACCGTATTCACCGGACACTGGCCCATTTAATTATCATTTATTCTACAGTCTTCAAAATCCTTTGGACTGAAAAAATATGAATTTTTTCGACGAGGTAAGAACAGTACTGGAGGAGTAATTTATGTTACGGACAAGTGAATTTTGGAAGAGGGTCTTTGCAAGTCTACCAGATAGATGGATAAGCACTGTAGGAAATGAAGGAGAGTGTATTTTTAGAGTTAAAAAGAACTTTGCTAATCTTAATTTTGCATATATTTGTATACATGTATATATCTGTGTGTGTGCCTATGTTTGTTCCGCCACTATCGCATGACAACCAATGTTGGTTACGACACCAAGACTTAGTGGTTACGGAAAGACAGTGATAGAATAAGGACTAGGCTTACAAAGAATAAGTCCTGGCGTCAATTTCTTCGAGTAAACATGGTGATCCAGCATGGCCGCAGTCAAATGACTGAAAGAAGCGAACCAATAAAAGAATAAAAGAGAATATATATATGTATTTATATATCTATATATATATATATATCATTATAATTATGTCAAGGGAGCTATGGCGAAAACGACCTATTTCCAGCATGCTTCAAGTGCCGATACCTTCAAAACCTGTCAAGGACTCCAGCTGAAAATATACACATGACTTAAATCGGGCTTGTGAGAGAAAATTTAAAAGACCACATGTTAATTGTGAATTGGTTACAATTTCTGAATTAAGCCCAAACTAAATAAACTTTTTTCCTTCAACACAATACACGGAGGGAAATATAAGTTCAAATAACTATAACAGATATATATATATATATATATATATATATATATATATATATATATACAGGGTTTTTTTTGCGAGAGAGAAACAGCACCATGACACAATTAACTGTGCCAGAAATTTGGCAACGACATGCTGTGCTGCTTGGCATTCGCGTTAGACGCTCCAATACGAAGATTTCAGAGTGTTTTGATGTCAATATGCGGACAGTGCATGTACCGAGAGTGATGGAAATTAAACAATGAGTCAACATCATGGTGTTTCGAGTGATTACTAGTAATGACGACGTTATGCCTTCATTCATCTTCCAATGCCGTCTCGCACTCAACACGGAGGCCTACATCATGTGCCTGGAGGAAATAGTGCTACTCTGGGTCAAGAGGGTGGCTGCTGGAACACCCTATAACTGGCAACAAGATTCTACACTATTTCACAAAAGCAGGTGAACTCAGTCATGAGTGTTAGATAATTTCTGCGACCACATCTGCCGCAAAATCTGGCCATTTAGCTCCCCAAACTGCAACCTCCTTGATTATTATATGTGGTACGCAGTTGAACGATAGACCAGCAAAACTCCTTGTAACATCAAAGATGAACTGAAGGGAAGGATTATGGCAGCATTCACCAACTTAAACAAGGACGCAGTCTAGAAGAGTTTCATGAGATTCCGAATATATCTGGAGGCCGTGTTTGAAGCCAATGTCCATTTTACGAACTAAATTTACTCCTGAGTTTTTCAAGATATTTTAAAGTAATTTTGATATATATATCTGTTAAAATGAGATGTCAGTGTTATTTTCACTTTTGCGTTATTTAAACGACGTATTAATCACCGCACCCTGTACGTGTATATATATATGGATAATAATAATAATAATAATAATAATATAATAATAATAATAATAATAATAATAAAAACTGATCTTTATTTTAGAGCGTGCTTTTACACAGCGATTTATCCACGCACATATCTATACGTATATATATATATATATATATATATATATATTATATATATATATATATATGTAGGTCCCGGGTTGAGTCGGGGTTAACCACAGTAAATAAGGTACTCAATACATAGTAGAGTAAATTAATTTATTTTATAGAAGGAGCTTCTACAGGACTAGAACTGTTTCATTCAAATGAAATCATCAGGAAACATTTAAGGTTTTCTATATATATATATATATATATATATATATATATATATATATGTGTGTGTGTGTGTGGTGTGTGTGTGTGTGCGTGTGTGTGTGCGCGCATGTATGCATTTGTGTTTGTGTGTGGGTTTGTGTCTGTCTTTGTCCCCCACCCCCGCTTGACAAAAGTGGTGACGTGATTACGTCCCCATAACTTAGAGGTTCGGCACAAGGTCCCGATAGAATAACTACCAGGCTAAAAAATAATGAAGTACTGGGGTTAATACATTCGACTAAAATTCTTCAAGGTGAACCCCAGCATGGCCGCAGTCTAATGTCTGAAAGAAGTAAATGATAAATGGCAAATATACATTCCAGACGCTAATTTTAAACGGTTTTACTGTAATAATCTAACTTATACAGTTTGCCTAATGAAAATAGTTCAGAATTATACTGTTAGATAATCTCCCTCATCGATTCTAATGTTTTCGAACAGACTTTGTTTCACTTCTCTGCACTTCTTACATAACGCAAGGGATTAACACATGTAACATTCAAGCCTTATCTTGAGAGACATTATTTACATTTGCTCACGCAACAATATATTTATAGCATTGTGATTTGACGTATTTTAATGCCGGGTGCAACATAAACCTGCTGTGGTTTATACTTAAACGCTGAAGTTTTTGTTGTTGGTGGTCATCTGCAAAGCAGATTTTATCTAGAAAACCTATGCTCAAAAAATGTGGCACAACTATGCCATTTATTCTTATTACAAATATCAAGAAACACATACATAATATATATTCTGTATATATGAGCATACTATATGGTTAGGATGTGAAAGCCGAAGTAACGACAAACGACATGTGTCTGGAAGGTGTGAATGACTTCCTATTACCATAAAGCTATCCTGGAACTAATCCCGGTCATTTGTGAATACAGTCATAACAGTAAACTGACTGACATTGCAAATCAAAAATTGTACATTGCATTATCCTGTTTCTAGCACTCTAAGGTATGTTAGAAATATAAACATAATATATATATGTATGTATATATATATATATATATATATATATATATATATATATATAATATATATATATATACACACAGTTGCAACACTCCTGTCACAACCTGGGACCTTGATGACTGCTATAACGCATGAAAGTATACTAGTCCCCTAATATTTTATATTCAAATTTCATCTATTCAATAAGACAATCAATACTTCATTTCATTTCATTTTACTATATTTATATTTATACTATATATTCTGTATTCTACATTAATATTATAAAGAATATAAATAAAACATAAAAAACAGACAGAGTTGTAATTTCTTTGAATAATATATATATATATATATATATATAGGCGCAGGAGTCGTTATGTGGCAAGTAGTAGCTTGCTTACTACCCACATGATTCTAGGTTCAGTCCCACTGCATGGCACCTTGATCAACTGTCTTCTAATTTAGCCTCGGACTGACCAAAGCCTTGTGAGTGAATTTGGTTTTGGTAGACGGGAACTGAAAGAAACCCGTCGTATATATATATATATATATATATATATATATATATATATGTATATATATATATATATATATATATATATATATATATATATATATATATATATATGCGTGCGTGTGTTTATGAGTTTGTGTTTCTCTCCACCAACATCGCATGACAACCGATACTGGTGTGTTTACGTCCCCATAACTTAGTGTAACAGCAACAACTCTAACCACGTTATGAAGACCAAGAAGACCAATGACATCAATAGTGTTGAGATTAAGTCATATGTTGAAGTCCGTACTTAAATGGAGGAATTTGATAAATGCGATCAACACATGAGTGTTTACAGTCACGTGATATTTTGTTTAAGTTGCCAAGAAGAAAATGAAATTACGAGAAAAATCCTAATTATGGCTGGATTCTTCTTCAAAAGGTAAATGTCAATCGTTTATGTATGAAACATAAAGTAGTTATCAACTCTGCTTATATGAATGAATACCAAATGTCAATAAGACATCTTTGTACAAAGAGTGAACAAGAACTACTGCAATAGCACTGGGACTTATTTGCGTGGAAATGAATAGAGGGCATGTCAATGGAGAAAAATTGTAGAAAACAATAATGCTAGAAAGATGTAGTCACGTGGATAGTCCCTGAGGCAGTAGGAACTTAAAAAACAATCACGAACATCGTGACCACATATGTCTTGGTTACTGCTCAACATGGAGCGTTAAACTCAGTCTGCAAGAGGATCGGTTGCGTCACTTCAGAGAATAAGTGTAGTTTATATAATCAGTGAGTTGGAAATTTTAAGCAATTCGTAGCCGGTTGCAAAATGTTTGCTCAGAAAGAGTACAAATAATGTTAGAAGATTCTTCTTTGTTTTCCTCAATTTACACAGGAGATTTCGCAAAAACCTTAGATGCCTCACTTTACAAGGAAGAAAAAGTATCTCTAATTGAATCTGGCAAACAGAAATTTCTAGAAAATTCTAACATCCATACACGGAGAATAATTGAACACTGCAGACATAAACATGCATAACATATAAAGAAATAACTCGTAGTTATTAAAGTTCTTTGAGCCAATAACATTGCACCAAAGGAAGTGAAAAAATAGTTTGGAATTATGCCAGTTTAAAAGTAGAGATATCAAGGATGGGATGAGACTATCAGAAAAAGTGAAATTAGTACCACTTATAATTGGAACATTAAGTTCAATATCCTACAAAATTATTGATATCAATTGGTAATTGGAACGGATGGATAGCAAGACAGACATGCAAGTGCTTCATAATATCTCTTCCTTGGAACAGCTTATAGTCTTAGAAAGATACTTTCTGTCAATCGTCAAAGCAATAAACCCAATATTTTGCATGCACATTGTGTAATAAAATGTAATAGTTATAAGTACTCATACACAATGAGATTTTGGAGGAAGGGTTTAGTCGATTACATGGACCCTAGTTCTCAAGTGCTTCTTATTTTACCAACCCCGAAACAATAAAAAGGCAAAGTCAACCAGGACGTAATTTGATATCAGACTGTAAAGAACCGGAAGAAATGAACGTTATGCATTTTATCCGGCGTGCTTATGGTTTCCCAACTCCATGCCTGAATCGTGTCAAATTTTGGCATGAGGTCAGTAGTTTCAGACGCTGGGAGTTGTTGATTGTATCGACTCCATTACTTTATAGTAGTATAATTCATCGATCTCAACTAGATGAAAGGTAAAGTTTATCTCAGCAGCATTTGAACACAGAACGTAGAGAACCGGTTAGAAGACCACAAAGCATTTTTTCCGACGTGTAGGAATTCTGCCAACTCACAGCCATGATAATAAATGTTTCTGATGGAAGTACAAGGCACGCTAATAGGAAGAGGGTTAGCTGCTACTATAGGCCACAGTATTTAATTGGTACTTTCCTTTACGCACAGTGCTAGTACTTAATTCAGAAATATCCTCTCTTTTTCATTCTAGAATCAAATTAACGTATAATTTCCCCTTTTCGAGATTGTACGGTGGAATCATTTTGCTGATATTTCGAAAAGATTCAATGACAGTATACAAAATACTTTGTCGCATTAAAGTGGAAGGCCTTGACGAAAGTTCAGTGAAAATTATAGTTAGTAGATGACACATACTTAGACCACTTAGCTAGAATCTTCCCTGCGTTGGATCTGGAATTTAAATTGAAACTGCATGCGGGATCGGTATTTAATTTCATGTACATATATATCTATGTTCATATTGATGTGTCCATGCCCATGTATATGTAAGTGTCTGAACATGTCGGTATATGCATGGGTATATGCGGGTGGGTTTGTATGTAGTATATACACGGATACGCGGATCTCGAAAATAGCTCGATTCAAATGAATCCTAAAAACGATTATATACATACGTACAAACACACGCACACACACACACACACACACACACACACACACACACACACACACACACACACACACACACACACACACACACCTACACGTAAGTTTTTATATATCTGCCAGTAACTTAAGGGCCGGTTTTCCGGATTTTTGTAGTATAGTTTCCCCACCTGGACGGGACGCTGGTCCGTCGCAGGTGAGCTGCTAGATGCAGGAGGAAAGAGTGAGAGAAAGTTGTGGCGAAAGATTCAGCAGAAGTTGGCCATTACATTCTGCCGGAGCCGCGTAGAGCTTAGGTGTTTCACTCATAAACATACACATCGCTCGATCTGAGATTCGAACCCGCGATCCCACGACCGCGAAGCCGCTGCTCTAACCACTAGGCTATGTGCCTCCACAGTATCTTAAGTACATACGTCAGTTGCTTTGTCTGTATACTATCTATAATGCATCTCTTTTATGACTTCATCTTCTCTTTTTATCAGCACATACAGACACACACACATACTGTCCTTCCCTTCTCTTCCCAAAGGGCTCATTTTGATAAAATATTTCATCTCTCTGCATCCCTGTGCCCTTCTTTTCATTACTTTTTCTTCCTCCATCATCTCTAATCTTGACTCAGTTATTGTATCTCTATCTCGAAGAATATATACTTCTATCCGTGTATATATACATATGTGTATATTCTTATGTCTGTCTGTCTGTGTATCTATCTATCTATCTATCTATCTATCTATCTATCTATCTATCTATCTATCTATCTATCTATCTATCTATCTATCTATCTATCTATCTATCTATCTCGTTTGATAGTATTCATTGACAGATCAGCTCGTAAGTTAACTGCTTATTTTATTGTGTCTTTGAAAAATGTTCGTTTTAATTTTTACACACGGAGTGTGTAAGACACCCAGCTTTCGTCTGGGTGTGTTTTTACCTAGGGGATTTTGCCCTTAGGGGCATTTTGAGTCCTGTTTTAATATCAAATATTTGTTTCTCCAAGTATTTGCATGTGTGGGCATAGCGTTTCTTTGCGTCTAACGTATAAACGTATTGTCGACTTTTGTTTACAAAATTTATTTCGGAGTTTTTGAAATTTTGAAGAACCAAACCTTCTTTTGGCTATTTTGAAGTGTGAAATTCGCCCCTAGGGGCTTTTTCAACACCTAATATTTTTAAAATTTATTTCTCAATAATAAAAATGTCGAGAAATTTGATCATTGATAAAATTTTGTCAAGTTTGTCTCACGAAAATTTCCCATGTCTTGGAATGACAGAAGGAAAAAAGAACGAATTTTTGAAAAACGAAAAAAAAAAATCAAGTACAAAAAAATTTGAAAAAGACATCGCTGTCAACAACAGAGAATTTTGTACAACTATAAATAGTCCTGTCATAACCACCACCACCACCACCTCATCCACTGCCACAACTAACAACAACAACAACAATGACAACAAGAATAACAACAATTGCGCCACCCTTTCGATATCTGCTGCCACAGCTGTCTCTTCTGCCACTGACAGCACCGCCAACACCAACAACAAAAACAACAATAACAACAACAACAATTCCTTTCAGACTTTGTTTCCTCCAACACCAAGAACTGAAGGAGATAAACAAAAGACCGTGACCACCAAACGAATTGACGAAAGCTGCTCAAACGCAGGGACAAATTATGCAAGTAATTTTCCACCCCTTCCTACTTGCACAATCAAACATCAGACACCAAATACACCGAATTTACCAACTGCAGCCAACAACAACATCACCACCAGCAACAACAATAACAAAACAACAACAAATTTTGCCGAGGCGATAAAAGAAAAAAGACAACAGTATCTTTTACTGCACAACAGATAAAATATACCAAAGTTTTAATAACTAAGGAAGATGGCAAGGTTAAAATAAACATACCACAACAAATACTACAAAATGAAAAAAAAACAACATAATATATCAAATAATCAATAAGAAGACAAAAAGTCCAGAGAAGGCTAACACAAGCAAAATCGAAAAATGCTTGCAACCCATCTGGAATTTCAAAGAATATGTGACCTGGTGGAACAAGTTTGCATATATACAAGTAGTTTTCCACACTGAAGAGTTAGCAAAACGATTCTCAACGCTAACTCTTCATTCAGATGAACTTACAATGATACCTAGCTATCGTGGACAGGGAGTGACTAAGGTCATCTTAAACAATGTTCCACAAATAGCGGACACTCTATGGCTAGCAACGGCCATATGTGTGGAAATAGAAGATTTCAAAATTTTACAAACCACGGTCACTGAACACAAAAACTGGGTGGGAAAAAGAGTAGAATTATTACTACACATCAACCAAGATGATATCAAGAAAATACCCACCCAGATATATATATATCAGAAGACCACAAGTTGTATGTGGTCGTCGAGGGCAGAAGACCACGTTGCTAGATATGCGGCAGTGAGTAACATCTAAAAAAGATTGCAAATCTGCCGCAAGAAAACAACAGCAACAACAACAGCCGGAAAAACCAAAAAAGCCAGCTTTACTACCCACACCACAGTTTGCACGAACAATAAAAGGACTAATCACAGAAAATCAACAAGAAACAAACCTACCCAACCAAACAACACCACCAACTTCACCAAGAACAGAAACAACATCAACAACAACAACCAAGAATAAACCAACTCCCAAACCAAGAACATCTACCAAAAAGACAAGCATCGAAAATGAAGAAACAATTACTACTCCAAATCCCCACAAAACACACACCCCAAACACCACAACAAAACTTACAATCGCACAAACACAGAATTCCCACACCCCACCTCCAAAAACCCAAACACCACACCCTAACGCTCACCAACCAACACCAACAACAAAATCAACACAGTCTAAAGTAAACCCCAATATTTTCCCCTCCCACTCTCTGATTCCTCTGACTTGTCATTAGATGAAGATGACACAGAGGATTGGCAAATAGCCACAGGGGGGGGAGAAAAAGGGAGCAAAGAATAGAAAAGATAACGAACAAAGCAGGAAAATTCATCACTCCCGAAACAAAAAAATCCACAGAAAACGAACACATCAACACAAACACACCATCACCAAACCCCTCAACAATGTTGACAGCCATAAACACACACAACCACGACCTAATGGAATACATTAGGTCAAACACCAACATAACTTAAAACGACATAAAAACAAATGACCACCACAACACGTTAAAATAATACACGTAACACAGAACAGACACAGCACCCTGAAATCTCTCTACCCTGATGCAGTAGGGATATTTCAAAAATATTTATCAAAGAAACTTTATAAAAACCTCATGGGAGAAGACTGTGAGGTAAAAAACAAAGAACTTTCGGACAATAAATAACCTTTTCTATCTCTCTTTCTTTTTTTTCGCATCTTCTTTTCGTGTGTAAAACACAATTTTTTATAGGAACATGCTCAAAATAGGCAGTATAAATGTACGTGGCTTGGGGTCGCCTTGAAAACAAGGCTAGCTGTTAAACGACATCAAGTCACTAAATCTGCATATCATAGCCATCAGTGAGACCAGACTCCACAGCTCGCGGGCACTCCAGCACATGTTCGGCACACATTTCAACATTTATTTTTCTCCGTCTCTACCGAGAATGAGCGGAGGTGGCACCGCGGTGCTTCTCCGGAAGAGTCTGGACCTCAAAGTAAGAGCAATTTTCCTAGATCCAGAGGGTAGACTGGTCGTTTTGGATGTCGATTGCAGCAATGAGTGTGCTTTTCGACTGATAACAGTTTATGCACCGTCCTTAACAGGCCGACCAGAATTTTTTCGACGTCTAGAGTCTTTCATGGGAACGTCTCGTCCTTTACTTTTAGTGGGGGATTGGAATGCCTCCCTGGACACGCATCTAGACTACGTGGGCAGAGATAGCAATAGAAGGGGATGCAAATGCCTCAAAGACCTGCTCAGACGTTTCCAACTGTCTGACAGGTACCGATTGGACCACCCGAATGTGCCAATGTGGACATGGAGTAACCGCATCGGCTCGTCCAGATCGTACTTAGATAGAGTATTCTGTAGGACAATAGATAAATATAGTGTAGGTTGTCCACAATTTCATATAGTTAGTTACACACATCACAAGTTTGTGACTTGTACACTTAACTTAGATAAGACACATAGGCAGGGTCCTGGTTACTGGTAGCTGAACGCATCTTTTACAGCACGACAGGTTTACAGGGACCGGATCAGCACATTAGTTAAGAGAGCTTTGACGGGTACCATCATCAACAACAGATGGTGGTATGCCCTAAAAAAAGCAATTAAAGCAGAATCAGTCAGATACAGTAAAGCCCCAGCATTAGACCGAAATAGAATAGAGGGAGACTTAGTTAAGGTTTTAGAAGAGGCACTTAGAACTGGCATCGCGTTCAACGTACTGGCAGCGAGGTTGGCCCTCGACCAACATCTCAACGCCAAACTCGAAGGATGCTTTGTCAGAGCTAGGATGCGTGCTCTGAGGAACGAAGGAATTGGAGCCGCCCAAGAAGCCCGAGTGGTGGAGACGCAACGAGGCAACAGAGCCACCGTCAAGTCTCTCACAGATGAACAGGGGCGTGAATTGCTCGAGCCTAAAAGGATGTGTGAGGCTTTTCAACAACATTTCACCCACCTTTTTGTTACAGTTGTTGGTTCAGAACGCAGAGTGAACTTTAGTGCCTACCTGCATGCCTTGCCACGACTCTCAGCAAGAGAGGTGGAGTCTTGTGAAAGGCCTATCACATCTGCGGACGTACAGGATGCGATGGCAGGCTGCGCGAGAGACAAGTCACCAGGCTTGGATGGTCTGCCCTACGAAATTTATTGTCACATGCCAGACTTGTTTGGCAGCTGTCTACTGCAACTGGCAGCAAAACGGGAGTATCCCTGCTTTTGGAAAGCGAGGAGCAGTGGCACGGATTAAGAAAGACCCAAACAAGGGGGGCCGTCATAGATAATTTCAGGCCCATCACTCTGCTCAACGCAGATTTGAAGATTTTGGCCAAGATGTTAGCCGAGAGGTTGGCGCTTGTCATGAAGAAACTAGTCGACAAGGCGCAAACATGCGCCGTGCCGGGTAGAAGTATTCATGACAACCTCCATCTGATGCGCTACATCATAGACAGGGTAGTCAAGAATCCTAGGTGGGGCGCTGATCAATTTGGATCAATCAAAAGCTTTCGATAGGGTAGACCATCACTACTTGGAGGCTGTCCTGAAAGTGGCTGGTTTCGGTCCAGTTTTCCGCGGTTGGATCGCTGCCTTATACAGCGGCACCTGCTCAGTAGTTCTCATAAATGGTCATCTATCCAGACCTTTTAACATCATGCGTTCGGTTCGTCAGGGATGCCCGCTCTCATCGCTTCTGTATGTATTGACTCTTGAGCCAATACTGCGGAAACTGGCGACGCTGAGGGGCACCCCACGAGAGCTGGGATGCGGGAGGAGCGTGTCTGCATACGCGGATGACGTCACCGTCATAGTGTCGTGTTACCAGCACATCGAGCTGGTCGGCGAGACACTAAAAGAACACGAAGCGGTAACGGGAGCAAAAATTAACCGGGAAAAGTCAGTGGGCTTGCGGCTCGGCATCTGGGAAGCAGGCCCATGCCGTCCAACAGCGTCTCCATCGTGGGACGCTGGACCGACGGGCCGGTTAAATTGCTCGGGGTCTGGTTCGGTCCGGACCTCTAAATGGAGAAGAACTGGGGCGAAATCACGACTAGGGTGGCTACTCTCACCCAGAAATGGGCTGAGAGAAAGCTATCCCTAAAAGTCGGGCGGAGGTGGCGAACGCGTACATCGCATCCGTCATTGAGTATCGTCTGACCGTCGTGCCTTGTCCCGACCCTACCATCACCAAACTGTGGAAGGGAAACATTCCGATGGTTAACCGATCCATTTGCTGTCAACACCCGCTAAATGGAGGGCTGGGCATGCCGTGGTTGATGATGCGCAGACATGCGCTGAGACTGCGACATCTCCGGCGCCTCATAGACGACGGTGAACAGGTGTGGTCACCTTTTGTGCGGCGCGCTTTCCCGCAGCTCGTCTCCTTGGCCGAACTGTAGTCATGGATCAAGCAGAAACCGAGGTTAGGCGAATGGCACCGCGAGTGTCGCTTTGCTCTCAAGCAACTCTGCCGTCCGGGATCAAACTTGTGCGACTCCATCACAACAAAGGCATTCTATAGAGGATTAGTGGAGGGGAGGTGCGACGATGATCTCGGGCAGAGTCTGGGTGTCGACGAGGAACACCTGACCCGCTTGTTTAGGACAACTTTCGGGCCGGGACCTATGAACAATCACCAAAGATCCCTGGGTGGGGCAGTGCTATCGAGAAGCATTACCTGTTCGGGGTAAGCTCTACTGACACGGTTCCAGACACACTGGACCGACTTGCCCGAGATGCGGTCAGAGCGACGAAACCGTTCTGCACGCACTAGTGCAATGTCCAACCATTTCAGACCTGTGGGCTTATGCCGAACTGCTGCTGTCACGTGTGGGATGAGTCCGCCGATCGGCTGAGTCCATCGTGAGAATTGCTCCGTCCCCTTCCCTCAACCGGGAAGGCAAGGCAGTTTTCATCGTACTGGTGGCCATGGTGAAAAATGTGTGTGGTGGACTCGAGCGAAAGGATTAGAGACAAACACTTATCTCTTTGGCCAATCGCTCATCAACTTTTTCAAGTACCACTTGAAAAGGAAGGTGAGAATGGAGAGGGAAGTTTTGTCTCGCGAAAGATTAACAAAAGATGGGTGAATGTTGCAAAGATGGTGCGTACGAGTGACGAAACCATTTTGAGCATGATCCTGTAAGTCGTAAAAAGAGAGAGAGAGAGATCATTTTGCTCTCATGTGCTTATTTCCTCCCTGACTGAGGTTCCCGTGGTCTTTTCTGTAGGCTTTTCTTCCCACGGATGAACCCAATCTTGTTTTATCAATGTTTTTTTTTTAAAAATGTTCCTGTGATACACGATTCCTTTTTTTTTTCCTCCTCTCGATCCCTTTTGATCGAAATCTCACATTTATTTTCCTTTTTTCCACCCTTCAAAATAAAAGCTCTACATTTGTATTTGTCCTCTCTGTATTCAGCCCTGTATGGCTAATAAAAGAAAGTTTATCTATCTACCTATCTATCTATCTATCTATGTATGTATCTATCTATCTATCTATCTATCTATCTATCTATCTATCTATCTATCTATCTATCTATCTATCTATCATCTATCTATCAATCTATCTATCTATATATCTTATCTATCTATCTATCTATCTATCTATCTATCTATCTATCTATCATCTATCTATCTATATATCTATCTATCTATCTATCTACCTATCTATCTATCTATCTATCTATCTATCTATCTATCTATCTATCTATCTATCTATCTATCTATCATCTATCTATCTATCATCTATCTATCTATCATCTATCTATCTATCTATCATCTATCTATCTATCTATCTATCTATCTATCTATCTATCTATCTATCTATCTATCTATCTATCTATCTATCTATCTATCTATGTATCTATCTATCTATATATCTATTTGCATCCATATCTGTGTGTACGAATATATATGTTGATATATGAGTGTCTCTGTGGGTTTATTTTCCTGCCTGGAAGTAATATATATGAATACATATATTTTTACTGATAGGTCTAATTACTATTTCTCTCTATCGGAGTAAACCTATCCTTATACACACCTCATTATTGATCTTAATCTAGTTATAGGATGAACTCCTGAATTTCAATTTCCATATACTTGCTTTCTCACTTGTAATACTTTTCTATGTATATGCATAAATATAATTGCTTTTGCAAACTAACTTGCACTTCATATTTGAGGTTCCGAATAATATATAAGGTGTTACTCAGTCGATTAAATATGGGTCCACTGCTTCCTATTGCAGAAACAGCAGTAAGCTAATAAAGTTCATCAGATAATCGGTTATTCCTTTGTCATCTAATTTTCTTACCGCTTGGTTCTGAAGCATTGTATATTGAGTTCTACACTAAGCGATATGTGTGTGTGCTTTTGTGTGTGTGCGCTTGTGTGTGAGTATGTGTGTGTGTGTTATACATTATACATAAATGCATTTGTCAGCTGATTCCGTTATAAATCTTCACTTAGCAAATAAAGAATTATTATTATTATTAGTAGTACATTCGCATAAATATTTCGCGAAAGATTTTCAAATTATGCATTTTTGACTTGTAGAGGTGAACATGTTTACTACATTACAATACACACTGTATCATTGCAACGATCATAAGGAAAACCGAATTTAAATAACATTACGTTCCAACCAACCGTGGCTGATTGGATATAAAGTCTGCGTAGAGGAATTGCAACAACTTGTGAAAAATTCTGTAATTTAATATGTTGGACTTTCTCGGGGCTATATTAATTTTACTTCTGTCAAATATGTCCTACATAGAAATTATATGACAATAATTGCTCAGTATATTCACAGTGATATACACTTCATCGAACTAATTGTATATTATTATACTGATATTCTGTCAAAACAATCTGTCAAAATAATAAATCTCCATTTTTGAAGTAAAATATACGCAGCCTTTCTAAAGTGAGAAATCTTCTGAAACACAAATTGATATGTTTAGATATAACATTCTTCACAGACCTCTGTATATGGCTAAATGAATTAATCTGTGAATTATCGAACATTTTACCAGATAAATCCAGTTCGGTTCCATTTTCATATTTCAAGATAAACGTGATAATCAATACGATGTGAGTTGGTGCGCTAATTAACGTAACGGTTTCTAATTAAACACTACAAGGTTTAAATCTTATACTTTCAGTGAATATAGTTACTGCAATAGAATCTATTATTTTATAGATACGTTCTCAGAATTACAGCGAATATACATAGAGCATTAATTAGAAGGATTCTAAAAATGAGCATAGAAGTGTGAACATTTGAATTAATATATCATTTTCTAAATATGCAACAAGTCTGAAGGAAATAGCAAATAAATCTTCATCAAATCCCATATCATCGTCATAAGTTTAGCGACAACTCTTTCGATAATGTCCTAAAGGTTTCGAATTATATGGGGTGATCACAGTCGGAACATCTTTGATCAGATTTTGATTTAGGGTCAAACACTGGCACTGCGGCCATAATCACCGTCACCAAAATTGCTGAAAAGAGAAGTATAAATATTTGAAAGCCTCCTACTGTTTGATTTCATTCCAGTAAATTATCGCCACTTTGTTTAACAGGATAGATGATGTTCTGGTTGGGGAATTTCTACATCGATTTAATATTGCCGGCTCCCATTTAAAACTAAAGAAGATTACAATCAACCAAATAAGTCGTTTGTTCTCAATGATGAACCATAATTTGTTTTACCTTAACTCTTTGAATATTAGTAAAATATGAAATAAAACCGAAACACGTAATTTCCTTCATATTTATATTCTTTATATTCATTATATTAAACATGTATAACTCAGTGTGGTAAGTGACATGCATTGGAATTACATAGACAAATACAGGCAATCCAAATACCATGAGGCTCAGAATTTCGATTTAACAAAATTATTTCCGCTCTAGATGATGTGTCATAATTACAAAATGGCAATTAAGACCAGCTATATATGAGAAGGTTATATTATTTTAAGAATGAAACTCCTCCAAGCTTTACATGGTATTAAGTAGTGAGAGCCGTGAACAAGTGATATTCCTCATTGGAAATTCTCAGCGCAACTTTAGTCAAACTTAACTCCAGTACACAAGGGTCTCAGACTTAGTCATATCCAAGGTAATTTGCATAGTTTAACTAAAAATGAATTGCCAGCAGAATGTATTTAAACAACATTGCCAAATAAAGGAATATTGAATAACCAATTACATGATTAATTAAGATTATATTAATAGAAGGAGTGATTAACTTCAGAATCGAGTATTCTGCAAATCTGACATGCCATTAAGGAATATGATAGAATGGTTGTCCGGAAATAGTGAACACCTATTCACTATAATACCTGTAGTGTACTATCAACTATTCAGAGAATTTGGTAATAGCTGAGCTATCTGTAATAAAGTTCAAAACCGTTTCCAGTTTGTTTCTGGTGATATGCAGAACGGATCCTCCAAATTGAGTTTTCTCTGCATCGTATTAGCTGTATCTATGCTACTAAAATATATTGAGCACTGTAAACTTTCTAGTAGATTTTAGTTAATAGATCGGTGTAACTCTTAATCTTCTCAGATCGTAGAAAGCTATAGTGAGATTTCTGGTCATAAACTCTCACTAGTCTTTTTCAGACATTGTGATGTAGTTTGCACTATTTCAAAAGAGAAATTTAAGTAATATTTGATTCCAATTTATTGCAAGGTAACTAATTCTCTAGAGATTTCTTAGACGACTCACTCAGAGGGAGGAAATATTTATTGGCAACAAGGAATGAATACGCTTGCCATTCTTGCCTTCCTCAAACAATATGGCGTTTAGAATAGTATATATATATATATATATATATATATATATATATATATATATATATATATATATATATATATATATATATATATCACCTTGATCGACCAGTCAGTCGGGCGACTATTTGACACCACAGGTCACAGCACGCTGTCCACTCCTCACTGGATCGCGCCTTTCTAATCCACGCGATCCCAATCGTCCGCCGGAAATCGTAAATCCACGTCGTGGAGGCCTTCCGAGTGGTCGTTTTCGCTCGCGCGAGTACCACTCGACAGCTGCGCAGATCCACCGATTATCGGAGAGCCCATCTATACTTGTTGCGTGTATATTCTGCGATGACATCCCTCACGTCGGACTTCTCTCTGGTGACCTCGCTACTGATGTGCTCTCTCAACGAGACACCAAG
>NC_043004.1:21747977-21800477 GCF_006345805.1 Octopus sinensis
CTACATCGTTAATTATCATTATATTTTCGAATTCTCTTTTATTTCATTATATGTTAGCTGTTCCGTTCTGATCAGTGAAAAAAAAAAAAGAAACACTGCTCCCACTCTTCTCCAAATCAAAATATCATTATATCAGTTTTGTATAAAGTGAGATCCAATGATAGAAGGCATAGCTATGAAACGTCAAGCAAATAAGATTTCACACGAGTTATCACACTTAGATATGATAACTAAATCAATTTTCATATGAACACATTTTATATCCCCAGGTAGACGTTTCCTACACCCTTTGATATCGTTTCTTCAAAAGACTCGTTAGATCACTTAGCTAATTAGAAGGTGATTAAATGTTAGCCATAAAATATCTTGCTCACCTATCTTTAACGAGGACTTTTGCTCAACCGACAACAGTTGCTTAATATTATAAAAACAGTAATCATGTTCATTGGCCTATTCCACTGATACATACAGGCAGACACACACACATACACACACACACACATACATAAGTATATGTATAATATATATAATATAGAGAGAGAAAGAGAGTGAGAAGTCTGACAGACAGAGGGAGAGAGAGAAAGACATAGATAGATACGTGTATATTTTCATATACATATGTATATTACTATATGCGTACACATAAATATGCTAATTACATATTTATCATTACATATTTATTGTATGTGTGATAAGGAGAGAGAAAGATACCAAGAGTAGATTAGATTTGTGTCTGTTTATCTATTATAACAAAATAGACCAGTATGTGTGTGTGTGTTCGCTTTTCAAGCAAAAGCGGCTGTGCGAATTGCTTCCATGCTTGGGATGCATGAATAATTTGACCTTGGATACATAACAGGGTCATCAGTTTATTATTTGTTTTGTTAAAAATAAATTATATTGCTTTATATATATAAATGATATTGCTTTAGAAACGTTTCGCAATGTCAACTTCCAGTATTGACGTTGCAACAGCTAAACGTTCCGTTTTCATTTGCGAAATTTCTCACTCTCTATTTTAATGTTTTCATTTCAAGTTTTAATTCGCTATTTCTAAAAAAAAAACTACGATAAATTACTAGGAGAAATATTTACTAATTTCACAAAGTTAAATATTCGGTACAAGTTTCTAACGTGCTTTTATTTTTACGAGTATTTCATTTCATGTTTATTTCATTTATTTCTTATATTGTTTTCTAACCCCTTTCTCTCTCTCACACACACGCACATACTCCAGGTTTGATTTCGTTCCTACACAAATGTCACATTAAAATTTTGCAATTCAACATGGGGTGTCCAAAAGTATATGGGTATTCTTTCGCTTGAACACGCACACTTCTTTAATTTTAGTAAAAATCTTTTTATTTATTTACTTTTTGCGCTCGTGTTCAGCTGTGTGTATTTGTAGCCAGTCACACACGCTCACGTGTGTTTTGTATCTGATTGTATACATTTATGTATCTGTGTGTGTTTGTGTGAGAGAGTGAGTGAAGGGGTATGTTGTCATGTATGCGTACCTACATAAATACATAAATGCAAACATCTTTTTAGTATCTATGCGTCCATGTGTGTGTGTGTGAGAGAGAGAGAGAGACAGAGTGATGTCTAAGTGTCGCTCTCTCTCACACACATACACACACACACGCACACATACATACAAAAAGATATATGCTTATTTATTTATGTACGTATACATGACATCGCATGCCTTCACTCGCTCTCTCTCTTCCTCTCTCTCTCTTTCTCTCTCTCTCTCTCTCTCACGTCCATTTCATCTCATGTTTGATACTGTATGTATGTGTGTGTGCGTATGCTTGCGTGCGACGTTCCACAATCGCTAGAAAAAAGCGGAGGAATTTTCTTTCTTGATGCATCTGGGGGCACAAGTAAAACATTTACACCATCATTGCTTCTCTCCAACGTAAGGCAACAAAAAAAAAATTGCAGTTGCTGTAGCATTGTCTGGCTTTGCTGCTACCATCTTAAATTACGGCTAAACCTGGTCACAAATGACAGTCCAATTTGTAACATAAGCTCAGCAGAAATGTTGTGCCAATGCCACCTTATCATTTGGGATGAATACACCATGTCACATAGAGGTGCAAAGGAATTTCTTGGTAAAACCTCACAGGATATAAGAGGCAACAATAAATCTATGGACGGAGTTACATTAGTTTTATCAGGAGTCTTCAGACAGACATTACTGGTCATTCTGATATGAACAAGATCTGATGAAATGAAAGCATGCATTAAGTCTTCACACATATGGAATATAGTACTGAAATTGTCATTCAGTACTAACGTGCCAGTTTCATTACATGGGGATCAATGTGCAGAACAGTTTTCAACCTGGCTCCTCCTATTAGGAAATGGGAAAGTACCATTTGATGGAAATAGGGATGTCAGTTTGACTCATATTGCTATTATGGTGAATCCCCAGCTGAGTTGAAGAATAGCGCATTTCCAGACTGAAAGTAATAATTATAGTTGACATAAATGGTTGTGTGAAAGGGTAATTCTTGCTCCAAAAATGAGAGAGCAGCAAGGATTGACCATACATTAACAATTTAGATTCCAATAGTCATTAAGGAGTACAAATCAGTTGATCCAGTCCATCATGAAAATCAAACTGACTATTACCCAACAGTGTTCCTTAATTCTCTTGAGCCACTTAGAACTCCCCCACATAAACTTTTCTAAAGGTAGGAGTCCTAATAATATTTATAAGAAATTTAGATCCTCCTAAATTATGCAATGGGATAAGGTTGATTGTGAAGACATTATCACCTAATGTGACAGACTCTACCATCATCACTGGATGTGCCTCTGGGAAAAAGGTTTTCATTCCAAGAATACTAATCAAACTAACAGACATGTCATTTAATTCAAGCTGAACACATTTCCTAGTTCGATTTTGCTTTGCAATGTCTATTAATAAAGTTTAAGGTCAGACTTGTCTATGCTCAAAGCCAGAAAACAAAGAATATTGTTTACCCAAAAGCTCTTACGTAATTTCCTTCAACATATGTGATAGAATTTATCTCCTTACATAAAAGTGGTAAATTTTGTATTTTCGTTTATTATTATTATTATTATTATTATTATTATTATTATTATTATTATTATTATTATATTATTATTATTTTTATTTTTATTATTATTATTTCGTATTATGAATTCCGAATTGATTTCCTAATTAAAGAATAAATAGTATCCCAATTGAAGAATAAATTAAATTTACAAATTTCTATAACACAAATTTTGTTTTTTTTCTTCCAATATATAAGAAACAATTTCATTCCCGGGCAACACCGCGTGCCACTGCTAGTTTTATATATTTGTCAGCTCATTAAATATTAAATTTAGATCGCACGTTCGAGTTTGATAAAGTGAAATATGCGAAGAAAATGAAAGGATTTGAAACCTATAAATAATCAAAGAAAGACGTGAAGTAATTAGATGATGCAACCAGTATTAATTAAGATGCAATGTAATTATAGCTGGCTAAATGATTTGAAATATGCTTCGTATATTATAACATAAATATTGAAGTGTTGTATACACGTCATCATCGTCGGCATCAATGTCATCAGTTTCGTTATCATTATCATCAACGTTATCATCGTCACCTTCGTCATCATTCTCATCCTCTTCATCATTATTGTCAGCATCGTCATCCTCATCGCCGTTGTTGTCATCCTCATTCTGATAGTCGTCATCATTTCATCCTCATCATTATTGTCGTTGTAATCATCCTCATCATCATTATCCTCCTCCTCCTCATCATCATCATCATCTTCATCATCATCATCACTAATATCTCTTATACTTGTGTTCTTGTTAGCTTTGCACTTGTCGCCAAATAGCACTGTGGTTTCTATTTATGTACCTTATAAGTGTTAGTTACTATGTCTGTATCCACACGTTCTTTTCACATTGAATTCCATCCCTACAAAGGAATTATCTTGACTTTTTGGTTTCATTTCACTTATAGCGTAAAACTGACTTTATCTTTTGTCTTAGACTGCGTCCATGTTGACAATCCTATCTGAATTTCCCTCATTACTTATTTATGCTTTAAAACCTGGTACTTATTCCATCGTTATGTTATTCCAACCCACTAAGTTACAGGAATGTAAAGAAACCAGCACCGATGTCAAGCTGTGGTAGGAAGACAAACGCAGACACATGGAAACACCTCCATATATGTGTGTGTGTTATGAGGATAATGATAACGTGAGGAGTGGTATGTGCGAGTCGTTACAAATACTGTGACGTGAAAAGTCGAGAAGTCGGTTATATATAGTTTTGTCTTTACTTGTCTAACTAACTATACCAACAACAACAACAACTGAAAGAACAACAACAACAATTATTATTACAGCAATAGATCCTGCAATTAATGAGTAATAAATCGTCAAAAAATGCTGAAAAGAAGTTCTGCCCAGATTAGGTTGCAAACTCAATAACGGAATATAAGTATGAACCAGACGAATGAGTTACCTTTGAGGTGTACTAAAGAAGATACGAACAGATCTTCAATAAAGAGTGCAAAGATTAGGACGTCGATATGAAGACGCGTCTAATCTTGAGAAAAACTGGCAGCAGAACATGAGCGTTAAACAATTCCGTACTCCCAAAAAACCTTCTGACATAAACTTTAAAGGTACAATAGGCATATTGTGTAAAGTCTTTAGCGAGAAAACCTCGTTGTTCAATACACGCTGGAAATGTATGAACCTAGAAAAGAATCACGAAGAGGACTACATCACATATGCATGTTGAGTTAACAGAGAATGTGAAAAGTTCAAACTGGACGAAGGAACACCGCACATGTTCAAGTGCTTGATATTTACCCAGGGACTACCTGCAGAAAAAGACGCAGAAGTAAGAACAAGAATATTCGCTCAGCTGAAACAAAACCGAGATGTAACCTCACAACAAGTGTCAGAAGCGTGGGAAAGCATAGTAAATCTTAAGATACAGCATAGAGAAAATTGAACATAATGATTGCTACCAAGTGAAACAAGGGCGAAATAGGCAGAATAGGAATCAAGTGTGAACTAAAATACAGTGCATACAGGGCAAAGTCAGGAAACACGCCTATGTTTTGCATGTGGAAGTCGACACCTGAGAAAAAATTGCCTATTTAAGAAAGTGGAATGTTTCCGGTATGGAAAAAATTAGACACAAAAGCGCACCGTTACACGAACATGACAAAACGTTGGAACAAAGAAAAAAAGTAAATAAGATGTTATCGAAAGAAATGGTAATGTGACAAAGAGGATATTCGTAAATGTAAAAATTGTAAATATAAGAGTAAAAATGCTGTTAGATACTGGGAGTGATATTACCATTGTGAATGAGGAATCTTGGAAGTATATCAGTAAGCCAAAATTATATAAATCTACATAAGTAGCATACGGTGTTACGAGTAAAAGATTATATTTTGTAGGTGAATTTGTGTGATGTGACATTTCCTGACAAAAGGAAAATGGTAAAATTAAATGTGTTAAGAAACTCAATAAATTTGTTCGGCACATAGTGGGTGGAACTGTTCCAGTTGTGGAACACACCCATAAGTGTTTTGTGTGAGAATATAGTCAGTTTAGTCGAAGGTTAGAATGCAAATGAGGCAGTGAAACGAAAAATGAAACATTTATTCCCAGATGTTTTCTTGGATGAACTGGGCTGCTGCACGAATACCAAGGGAAAAATGGTAGTAAAACAAAGTGGAACACTTGTATTTAAACCACAGCGTAATGTACCGTTCGCGCTGCTAGAAGAGATGAATAAGGAACTTGAAAGACTAGAAAGCCTAGGAGTAATCGAGAACACGGACCACTCAGAATTGGCAGTATCTATGGTGTACGTAAAAAGAAAAATAGTTACGAGTTTGTGCAGATTTTTCAACGGTTTTAAACAATTGCTTCAGCTCACATAAGTACCTATTGCCGAGTCCTCGCAATGATGAATGGAGAGGAATTCTTCTCAAAATTAGCAGGCATAATACAAATCTAAGTATAAAAAGCATGGTCTCACTTATTAGCCATTAATACACAAATTTAATATTCAAATTTAAGCAGTTTCCCTTCGTTCTAAAAGTGACTCCATCCATATTTTAACAAGTAGTGGATACAATGCTGGCAGACTGTGATTTTGCTATTGCCTATTTAGGCGATAGTGTAACAAAATGTGAATCACACGAACAATATATAGAACACTTAAAAAGGGTATTCGGAAACATAAGAGAATACGGCTTTAAGCTAAGTGAAGAAAAATGCAAGTTCATTCTGAAAAAGATTAAATACTTGAGTCAGATAATACATAAGAACAGACGAAACCGGATCCATCCAGAGAAACTGCGATGAAAAATATGTCCACATGGAAAAATGTGACTGTTACAAGCATTTTTGGAATTAGTAAAGTACTACCAAATGTATATTTCCAATATACACAATGTAAATGATTTATTAAGATGGAAAATGGTGCTGGACCGCTGAGTGTCAGAAGGCATTTGACAAATTGAAAAGCATTTCAGTATCGGACTTACCGTTAACGCATTTTGATACGAAGCTGGATATTAAATTGGCTTCAAATGCGAGTGATTACGCATGTAAGAGTAGTGACTCTGCAGAAATATGATGATCGGAGTATAACTGCTATAGCCCATGCGTTACGATCGTTATTACCATCAGAAAGGAAATATAGCCTAATGCAAAAGGAAGCATTAGCTTCCATAATTTACTCATGGAAGCGGTTTCCGTCTACAAATGTATCATCGTCCACAACTGTCGGTATATGTTTCTAAAAAAAGGAATACCAACACACACAGCTAATAGGCTGCAGCGTAACCACATTATTGAATCATAATTTCAAACTGGAATATTTACTATCAACGAAACTAGGGCATGCGATTGGTTTGTCCAGACCGATACCGAAACACTGCGAGCCATCCGAAAATACGGAAATTGCAGCATTAAGATCAGGGGAAGAAATAAAAAAAATGTAATATGGAATGTGGTATGCGAATTACCGGTGACCCTAGAAGGCATAAAACGAAATGCGGAAAAGAACAAATTCATAACAGAAATGAAAAGAATACTGTGGACAGCAAAAGTAAATAGGAACAGAAATGATGCAAAACGAAATCAAGGCGTGAACCTATAGAATTTGTGATGACGTGTTGATGTATGTACAAAGAGTAGTAATACCTGAAACACTGCAAAAGAAACTGTAGAGATGTGGGACATCCTGGTATTTCGAGGATGAAAGTTTTATAGCGTAGCTATTGTACTGGCCAAAAATGGATAGGGAAATTGAAAGTTTAGTTAAAGGTTGCTGAGTATGTGCTCTAACAGCAAAATTACCGATAAAGGAAAGTGAGCCTTGGCCAAAAGTAGGTGTTCCGTAATCGAGATTACACGTTGATTTCGCTGGTCCCTCAAACGATTCATACTACTTAGTGTTAGTAGATAATTTCTCTAAATGGCCGGGTGATCGAAACCTCTCAAAAACCACCTCAATTATTTGTGGCAGTCACCAAGCAGCTGGGGCTGAAGGCTTCTTCATGACATTTACAAGCGATACTGTCTGCGAGCTGAGAAAATGCGTGAATAATTCGACAGGGGATATGATATGGTTCCATTGAGCTACTGACCTCTTCTGGTGACCTAGACACCATTTTATTCCAACTTACTCAAGTACGACAAACTTTGTACATGAGCTGTTTGTGGGATTTGGCTCCCAGACCCTATAACGGCTGATAATAGAACGCAATTTGTGTTTTTTGACTTTAAAATTTTTGTAAAATGTTCGCCATACCATCTCAGATCTAACGGACAAACGGAAAGCTTTGTCGATATGATGAAGAGAGCCTTAAGAAAGTCGAATAAGAAATTGACGGATGAGGTTGTTCTACAAAACTTCCAAAGATTATACTGTGTGACACCAAATCCAAACACACCAGCAGGTATGTCACAAGCGGAGCTGATGTTTGCGAGGAAAATAAGATCATTCTTCGACAAATTGCAGCAGCCTAGTAAGAAAAGACATTGAAATGGATAGTAGAGCAAGATATTTCAAAATTGGTTAGAAATTGATTTTTAGGGCATATAAGAACGGAAAACAAAGTTGAGAAGACGGCGTGATTACAAAACGCATAGGAAAAATGCTATACTTGATATAAAGAAAATAGGTATACAAGAGACACATTAATCAACTAAAAACAGATTCGTTGAGAGTGAACCGAAGAGAATAGAAAAACCAATGGAATGGTTATATAATACTTTGCAAGTAACAACACCTCTACAAATAATTGAACCAAAACGAACAAGCGAAAGATAAAGAAAATGTACGGAGTTCCTGGAAGTGGATGCCAAACGAAAAAATATTTAATTTGTAACTGTATGAAAAATAAAACTCAAAAAATGTATGCGGGGTGATGTAAATATCTTTTGTTAATAA
Organism: Octopus sinensis; assembly: GCF_006345805.1. Classification (NCBI taxonomy): domain Eukaryota; kingdom Metazoa; phylum Mollusca; class Cephalopoda; order Octopoda; family Octopodidae; genus Octopus; species Octopus sinensis. Next base: position 21,756,444 of record NC_043004.1, read on the forward strand.
AAAGAAATAAAATTACACTCCTTAAGAAAAAAAATTAAAGGTGGGGATATTATGGGAATAATAATAATGGAACACCCATCCCAGTGTGGTATGTCATAGTTCCCAGAGTGGTGTGTCATAGTTGTTACAATACAAACACTGTGACGTAGGAAGGTGAATTGTCTAGAAGTAGGTGAAGTCTGTCATAGATAGTCATGTCTTTACTTGTCTAACTAACAATGCTGCTATACCGGAGTGGACGTTACAACAGTCCGACGTTGAATTACAAAAATATATATAGTCAATTCAAAGAGCAAACAATTAAAACTATATATGTGTGTGGGCGTGTGTTTGTGTGTAGGTAAATATATATATACATATATATATATATATATATATATATATATATACATGTGCGCGCGCGTGTGTGTATTTGTACATAATGCGGGTTTCTTTTAGTTTCTATCTACCAAATCTACTCAGAGGGCTATAGTAAAAGAGATTCACCCAGGGTACAACGTAACGGAACAGAACCTGAAACAATGCGGTTAGAAAGTAGACTTCTTACCACGCGACCGAAAGAAACGAGCATAAAATGCTTGGAATGTAGTTAGGGCAATTCAAGTTTTATTAATCTATTTCTCTGTTGAGAAGCAGACAAGATTTGTCTTAAGACACATAGAGGCTTGCCAAAGTAGGGAGAGCAGTGAGCGTAACCCGTGAGCAGATATTTTTAAACTTCAGGGAGATATCAAGATAGGTACACAAGGAATAAGAAGTGGTTGCGTTTTTAAACCAATGGACATATACCAACACAGAAAATATCATTCACAGCCTACACAGAAATGTTATAAATCCCAAAACAGCACATTAAACTAATAAGTGTATTTAACGTATTAACTCCGTTTAAGTTTTATTTGTCATGAATATTAAAATTCAATATTTATTCGTCATCTAATCTAATATTTACCTGATTCTATTAAAAATATATTGACATTTAGCGGATAAAAGCGTAATGATTACATGTGTATATTTATGTAAGCATGCCTGTATGTATATATATGGTTACACACACACACACACACAAATAGTGAAAGTTACGGCATTACATATTTCCCCTTTTTGTTCTTTAATTACATACGGTTCTGATTCATTCAGCACTCGTGCTCAATTGGTAATTATTTTATCAATCCCGAAATGATGAAAAGCACACTTGATCTCGGTTGAATTTGAATTCACAAATCAAATGACTGACAGAATACTGCTAAGCATTTTCCCCAGCGTGCTAACGATCCTGCTAGCTCAACACGTTAAATGATTTCGTAATATAAAAACATATTAGCTGTACACAAGTCTTGCTACTTATGCCAATTTTGAATTATATATACCATGTGGATTGCATGTTTTCCTCCTGGAGCAATGTTCTCGTCCAGAGAACAATGTTATTACCAGAGGATGGGAACGATCAGCCAAAATACTCTGTCGTCTTTCATTTGTTCTACATGACATTATCTCTGCCATGTAGAACAGTTAAAAGAACCAAGAAAATTCTGTGATATGGGTGATCGAATCATCTCAAAAACCACCTCACTGATTCGTGGCAGGCACCAAGCAGCTGGGGCTGAAGGCTTCCTCATGACATCTCTGAGCAATACTTTCTGCGAATTGAGAAAATGGGTGAATAATTCAACAGAGGACATGATATTGTTCCATTGAGCTATTGACCTCTTCTGGTGGTTTAGGCACCATTTTGTTCCGCCTATCAATATTGATGGGAGACAAAAGGAATTAGGGTATCGCAGCTCTGTTATAGTTTTCAAATGTATCGAGCTTACGCCGGACGGTTTTGTTTGATGTGCCGCTGGCAAGAGAGTGGTTTTGTTCTGCTTTCAATTTTGTTATCATACGTCGATGGTAACAATTCATTTCCTTTTTCTATGGTCCGTCTTTGCGATATTCTCTTTCTGTCCAGAATAATGCTTGCCTGGGATGGTCTTGCCTTAGTCTTCGAATGCTAACATGATTTTAGAAATTTTCTTTCTAAATTATTAAACGCGCGAGCACACACTTACAAACACGTATACACGTACTAGAACAGTTCGGAATTTATCATTTTGACGATAGTAAAAACCAGTCAGATAAAAAGGAATTTTCCAACCCCTGTATATAAATAGGCACGCATATACAAAAACACGCAGGTATGCACATACACACATGCATCTAGCTCTTGGAAGTATTAATACCCTATACATTTCGATGAAATGTATTCTAGTTTTTGCCCTTTTGCTCCAGGTGTGATGAACTTTCCTTCAGAAAAAGCTGCGATCGAACTTTTTCCGATTGTGTATATCGCATTATGAGAAAGAAGTGTGTGATTTGACGGATATTACACAGCCATTTTCTGATGGTCAAGCGATGACTTCGAAGCTACGTTACTTGATTATTATTTTTTTTTAATTATCTACTGGAGCTTACTTATTTCAACACTAAGAGGCAATTATATATATCTTCTGCTAATTACAGATAGCTTTGAGCTGTAAGATCAGCATCATATTTCAGTTAATTAGTTATATTAAAATATGTTAGTGTGTAGCGATAATGTTTTATATTGTGAATATGTACAACGTCTGGCTTCAATGGCTACTTTAGAGGCAGCAACGGTGCAGCTAATTTAGAATTATAACACAGATTGACTGATCATTTATTTCTTTCATAAGCAAAGGACATCATATAAAAAGTTGCTGGTTAGATTTGTGATTACGTATGTAGGGTGAGTATTGGCTGTTTTAGTTGTAATTGTATCTAATGTATATTCGCTCTGTCACTTAATATTTCCATCATATTTCATCGTCATATATTTAAATAAAGATCCAGAAACAGTGAAGGGAGGAATAGATAGATTGATAGAATGATAGAGAGAGAGAGAGAGAGAGAGAGAGAAAGAGGGAGAGAACATATAAACGAAGGTTTTAAATATCAGTTGGCACGTCTATAGATACAACCTACCGTTTTGAGTTAGTTATCAACGCCAAACACGCACACACGCACATATACACATATGCACATACACACATACATCCATATAGATATTTATACTAGCAGTATCGCCCGGCGTTGCTCGGGTTTGTAAGGGAAATAACTATATAAGCATTTTTAGAGAGTTACTTCCTTTATAGATGCCAATTCGGGCTTTCTTAGCCATTTCTGTTTTGGTGTCTTCAAGCCATGAAGTCGTTGTTCTAAAAGAACGCTGGTCTCCTTGACAACGCATTACGACGTTGATTTCCTTAAACTCCCTTCCCCACAGCTTCACGATGGAGGGAAGAAGGGGGAGAAGCAAACAGGTGCAGGTGTGACCATGGACGCACAACTCCGCCGCCATCGACACACGAAAAATTATGCATTAAAATGGAATAAAAAATTATGTTAAATTATTTTTAAAATCGTAGACTCATCGTAGACGCGCGATAATAGCCAGACGCGCTCGATATTAATCACGACTATAAGATACTCGAATTTGGTTAAACTGCACCGCAAAATGTGGGAGGAGTTAGGAATCTAAATCGTAGGAGACAGACACTCACACAACTACAGTTTTATATATATAGATATACAGATATATATATGCACATATATATATATATACAAATATATATATACACATATATACATATATAAATATACACACATACACATGTATTTATGTATACATGAACATAAATATGGTTGTGCTTCTTCAGTATGACTGAGAGCCTGTGGAGAGAGTGAGGAAGATATTTAAATATGATATATGTCAAAAAATACTGCATTGCCAACACTGTACGTAGTTTAAAGGTATAACGAAGGCGTTTTAAATACTGTTTTGTTTTAAGGTTGGTACCAATGTTCCTCTAGTGTTACATAAGTTTTATAAAATAGCAACTGGCATTAACAGACACATTCCTAGAAACCCTGGTCGTTGGAAGCTTCATAATGTGGCCAGTTCATCCGTGCTGCGTTGCCCATACTCACTTAACATAATAAGTATGGTACTGGGTAATTCTGAAGGTGGACGAGGTTTATACTGTACTCAACCACGTTCCTAACGGAATATAACTTTTATATATATATATATATATATATATATATGTACATACATACGTGCACAGAACTACACACATACACACATACATATTGCTTGACTTCGGTAATTATGACTCAAAATAAGATATATAAACAAAGCTGTCACGAAATTCACTCAATTCAAAATACTGGCATGTAATTTAACCAACTTATGCCAATAATGTAGACTTTATATATTATAATTATCCCTGGAAGAAAGACTATTATGCATAAATATATATTACACAGAGATAGTGGAAAAACAAAGGTTTATCAAATAGCTTTAACTGTATAGAAATCAAACATTCTTTTGAAGAAGAAATAGTTGTAAAGGAAACAAAGGTTTGTGAAAATAAAGAAACCGTTCCTTATGCTTTCTGTACATTGTAACGCTGCTAAAAGATAAACTCTTTATATAATAAATTAGAGCTACTGTTGCAAGAACATAGTACGCACACTGTAGACCTTCACCCCCAAAATTTGAAGGGAAATACTGAATGAGCAATTGAAATGTTTTCAACTATTCCGTGGAACACAGGGAAATGATGAACCTGATTATTTCTTCAACACAATTTTAGAGCAAAGTGGGAACCAAATGGTATATGAGTATAAAGGCTGAGTGGTTAATATCAGTAACAAATGAAATTAAGCTAAGCTGAGCAACTGGTTAAAACGGTTTTCTAGCAATTCCCTCAAAATCAATTAGGAAAATGAATAAAGATATAATTTTCAAATTTTCTTTCCGAGTGAAATACACCCCCATGTAAAAGAAAAAAACGGTATAATATGCACCAGTCATAAAGGAAGATAATAAATTTTTAAAATCCTTCTTTCTGACTCCACATGTTATCTGAGTCATGGGGCAAATCAAAATAGAACCGCTCACATTCGCTAAAGAAAGTTATTTATTTGTTAACTAATAGTCAGCTCGGTTTCTGTCTTAGAAGAAATTGTTTCACACAGCTTCTACGGCATTTCAATAGGCTTTTAAGCTACCACTTATATTTTCTGATATGGACGTGACATATCAGTTTGGGGAAAGCTTCCATAAAGTTAACCATTCTATAATGTAAGAGAAATTGCGTAAGTCAACCAACTACACGAGTGTTGTAGAAAGAGCAGCATCAGTAACGGTCATGCCCAAGTGTAACTACAGCCATTAATCTAAGTTTCTCTTTCTCTTTCTCTCTCCTTCTTCCTCCTCTCTCTCTCTTTCACACACCCATATATGTATATATATATTTACAGAGAGAGAGAGAGAGAGAGAGAGAGAGAGAGAGAGAGAGAGAGAGAGAGAGAGAGAGAGAGAAAGAGAGAGAGATAAAGGCTAAATATTACAACTTTGGATTTGATATACAAAATATACATAAGTGTGTATACAAACATACAGAAAGAAAGTAAAAACTGAAGACTTTCAGACGATGAATATTTAAGAATAATATACATATATTTATATGTTAATAGTTCAAACTAGGCAGAGTACAAACGACAGAGAGAATTAAAGGGGAGGAAGTAAGGTGTTATACGCCCAAAAACTGTTTCTGAGGACCCGAAGACCCATCATAATATTGGTACATGTAGCTCACCAAAATATGCAGCCAGTAAATAATAATCAGATAAATCGTGCCTCCATCATCAGGATAGAAGAAATTCTTACATTTTTGTACACCAAACCCGGTTTGTTATAATTTATTTGTTTATCTGCATAATTGTCTCCGTCTCCACTAACTTGGATTCCTGTTACAGTCACTCTTCACCCCGCGAAATTGGTCACTCGCAAAAGAATTCAGAGTCTAAGTTCGATCATTTTAACCCCAGAAAATGCTTTCTATACCGAGAATCACTGGATCTCATCTTGACTATACATATATATATATACAAATGTATGTATATATACACAAATATATGTATGTATACAAACACAAATATATGTATGTATGTATGAATGTATGTATGTATACCAACGTACATACTGAGGACTTACTTCCAACGATGACTGAAATAGTGAAAAAACAATTTAAATTATCTGGCTTCCAATTTTCTTTCACAAAAATGGTGAAATCACATTTTTATTGTCCATTCGGTGATTTACTTATTAGCACCAATGAGCACGTTATTGGAAGCAATATTTCTTTACCAGAGTGTAGCACCTTTACCTATGTCTTTTAAACAACTGATTTTTATCAGGAAAAGTATTTACTTACTCTAACGAAGCTGAAAATGTAAATGTTATATTTTTTTCTGTATAATTCTCATTAACTTTTTATGGACATTTTAAGTTACTGAGTTAGCAACATCAAATACATCGCGAATAAAAGAATCTTAGACATTATTAGTTAAAAATGGAAATGCTATCAGCAGAAATCTCCATGATAAACTGTAATAAAGATACAGACAGACAGTTTCTGAAATAACTGCTATTATAAGGCAATATATCAACCAGCACTGCTTTATCGAATTCGCTTACATTTAATTAAATCCAGTGAATCATTACATTTTTAGCATACTCACACTAATGGATACACACAAGTGCATGTATACACACGAACACACACATATACATGCATACATACATACGTATAGACATACATATTCACACACGCATATATATATATATATATATATATATGTGTGTGTGTGTGTGTGTGTGTGTGTGTGTGTGTGTATGTATTTATGTATATATCTGTGTTTGTGTTTCTCTGTGTTTCTAACAAATGCGCTTCTATGCTTAATTCGGTGTACAATCGATTTTAAGTGCATCTCATCAAATTAATACATACCTGAATGAATCTATTCTTTATTTTGCAAATTCAGTGTTTGCTTTTTAATTTATCTTTTTAAAATTCAATTCCTCCAACTTGAAATCGATAAAATCATTATTTTGTTCTTCAATCATACATGTTTTGAAATTATAGCTTTATGTTTATAAATGTGAATAAAATATGTAAATCAAAGTTCCCTACTAATAAGGTTAGAGGACGTTTCTCTAGTTATTGTATCCACTGGACTTCAGAACAGTAAAATTACAAAGTATCTAACAAAAAATAATAAAAATAAAGAAAGCGATAAATAAATTATGCAAAACTGTTCTTCAAAAGAAATTTGGAAAATCGAATTTTCATAAAGTTTTCTGTCTTTTTATTATATTCATCATCCCTGTCCCATATCTGGGTGCAGTATTCCATTGTGCTTTTGATTTATAACAGCTGTCGGTATTTTCCTGCTCTGTGCAGGGAAAGCGGCTTTTTTGTCTGGTATACTGAATAAGTGCCTTCACCAAATCAAATTTTTAGTGGTACCAATACCTGACATTCGATATGGTCTTCATGAGAATTATTGTTGAGTAAAGGTGTAGGGAGATAAAAAAAATATTTACTTGTTTCAGTCATTTGAGTGCAGCTATGCTGGGGTACAACTTTGAAGAATTTTTAGTCGAATGTATCGACCCAAGTACTTATTTTTTTAAATAACCCTGGTACTTATTCTATCGGTCTTTTGCCGAACCGCTATGTTACAGGGCCGTAAACGCACCAGCACCGGTTGTCAAACGGTGGAGGGGACAAATACAAACGCAAAGACACATACACACACACACACACTCACACACATACACACACACACACACACACACACACACACATACATATATATATATATATATATACGACGGGCTTCTTACAGTATCCACCTACCATATCCACTCACAAGGCTTTAATCTGCCCAAGGCTATAGTAGAAGACACCTTCCCAATGTGCGACGCAGCAGGACTGAACCCGGGACAATGTAGCTGAGAAACAAGCCTCTTACCACATAGCCACACCTGCGCCTAATGATTGAGTTTTCTTGATATGTGAAACGTAAAGACACACACACACATACATACATACATACATATATATATATATATATATATATATATATATATATATATACGACGGGATTCTTACAGTTTCCGCCCACCAAATCTACTCACAAGGATGTAATCGGCCCAAGGTTAAGGGAAACAAAATTCACATTACCCGTACTAGGGGATTTTTGGGGACCACTGTTCGCAGGATTAATGCTGATTTAACGCCATGGCGCTTGGTTGTGGAATGCTTAGATGTAACGAAGTGTGTAGTTAACGAAATTTTGAGTTTACGGAAAATATGTCATTGATGTGTAGGAGTAGTCGCTTGCTGAGAAAAAAATTAATCTTGCACACCAGAATTGATAGTGTATGAGTCAGGAAGAGCTCTGAAAATACACACCGCGGGAATATAAGTCAAGAGAAAGATCAAAGAGTCTAGAGACTAATGGACAAGTGATTCATGCGCCAGACACGGTTGAAAGTTTTACTGATGACGGGGACAAGTCTATTCCCATAGAATTTCTCAACGGGAATGTCTATGGGTGAGTAACTCATGATTGTATGCTGCCAGTGGATCTGACCCTAAAATGTCTCCACTATAATAGTGAATGTATTGTTGATTGTGAAGGTATTAGTGGAGTGTTTATGAATATGTTTATATTATATATTATATATATATACACACACATGTTAGAAGTAAATAAATACCCCATAAAACATCGTTTTCTGTTTATTCTAACTTGTAAAGGTTTATATTTCGTATTAATTGACATTTTAAAGTTTCAGATTCTATATGTGACTGTTTAATCATGCCATGTAAAAAAGAACCGTTGGAACTGTCTGAAGTTCAAAGAGGACGTATTGTGGATCATTTTGAAGCTGGATATAGTCAGCGTAAAATCGCAGAAAACCTTGGGATCCCGCGTTCTACAGTTAATAGAGTGATTGTGCAATTCACCGGACAGAGTAAGGAGTTCACATCACATTGTCCAGATCAATCAGAGCCCTCTGACAGGACCCTTCTCATTGCTAAGAGAAGTGTGGAGGATAATCCTCGTTGCAAGACCTCTGACATAGCAGAGCAAGTTGATGTCAGTCCTAGAACAACTGTCAGGTATCTCCACAAACTTGGTTACTATGGCAGAGCAGGAAGAAGGAAGCCACATATTTGACCAGCCAATAGGAAGCAGAGAAAAGATTGGGCCAGTGTGATGGTGGAGAGGCCATTAACATTTTGGGACAATGTCATATTCTCTGATGAGTCCAGATTTGCTGTATTTCCTAACAGTGGTCGAGTGTGGGTCTGGAGATTGTGATCAAGAATTTGATGTGAAAAGATTGCAACCAGCAATGAAACACAGCAGCTATTCTGTGATGGTCTGGGGAATAATTTGGAGCAATTTTTTTATCAGAGCGTGTGGAGTGTGAGGGAAAGATAAGCTCAAATAAATATGTGTCCATGTTGCGGAAAGGACTCCTTCCAAACTTCTCCAGTGGTGAAATGATTAAAGAAGGCTCTCTATATATGGAAGATGGGATTTCTTGTCCACAAGAGAATATTCACCGTCTGATCAGTAACATGCCTAATAGGCCCTTGCATTGAAAATGTAAAGAGCATGTCTACTAAATATTCATATTATAACAACTAACAATGTTGAATGTATAATTTCAGATGTAAATACATTTTAATGATTATAAGGGTGTCTATTTACTTCTTTCATGCATATAAACTTAATCTTATTGTATTGCATCGTAAATATTGGTAAAAATATGTATGTATGTATGAATATCACAATATTTATTTCCGAACATATGGTGCCTAATAGTTTATGATATTTATGGCTGCATTCAATGTAATATATTACGAGCAAATGTAATAATCATTCCTTAAGCATTGAAGACAGTAGCCAACTATAATTATTCACAGAAACTAAGTAAAGATGTTATCATATTGTAGTTGTGCAAGAATTTCGGTTACTGATATTACTCTGATATATTATCAGACCATGTAGAGTCTCGAAATTATTTGTTCTCAAAAGAATTCCATAAAACTCGCATTTCGTTCTTATATTTACCGGTATAATATAAATAATATTTTTAAATATAAAATAAGGCATGAAATTTTTGAAGAAGGGGATAGACAATTAATTCGACCTCAGTGCTTAATTGGTACTTTTTTTCTTCAAGCCCCAAAAGAAAAAACACAATGTCTGTCTACCTCAGCACTATTTGAACACAGAACGAGGATATGGACGAAATTCCACTAAGCATTTTGCCCGGCGTCCTAACGATTCTACTAAATCGACAGTAGCCATTAAACTACTTATACTATTATGAAACAAAGTGAAATGACTTCAAAATATCTAATGCATAAAAATCAACCGTGTAGATGAAATATGTAGCATATGTATTGGTAACTAGACTTTTGTAAATAGGTAATCATAGAAATACAATACTGAATGTGGATAGTTATGTTGAAAAATTCCGGAATCTGAACAACAGAATTGTTAAACACCCCCTTACTTTACATTAGATTCGGCTTGTATTAACTTGTACTTTCGATTAACATATATGACAAATCTTAATATATATAGAAAATATTATTACCATTACAGCATTTTCTATTTCCAATCTAAACTACTGAGATTTCAATTCCTCAGTTTCTTTTATTCTCCCTTGTAACATTTCAGTTTGGTTAAATTATCCGTTCTGATTGTTTGTTTAAACATTATGCAATGCTCACCTTCTCGGTATGGATTGTGGGTTTAGTGATTTAAATATTCCGTGCTTGCAAGATTAAATGTCTAACTGTAAACTTGGTTTGTAATAGTAAATGAGGAGATGCGTTACACATGCATTTACAGCTCTTGTTAACGTTAGAATTAGAAATGAGAATCTGATGAGATTTTAATTTAAACAACTCACAAGCTGAACTGATCAATTTATAGATAACTACTTCTCATTCGTGAAAAAAACAATTAATAAAAGTATTTAAATGAAGAAAATTGCCTTCAACCAGTTATGTGAAAGTTTCCTGCATGTATAGCTACCTACAGAAAGTTTTTGTTTTAATTTTTGTTTTATAAATGAGTGTATGAATATAAAATAGTCTACAAATAATTTCCATAGTTACTAGCAAAACAATCCTATTACGATGCAAGAATTAGTCATGGATATATTTCGCTGTGCCATTAACTGCAAAGTAATAATCAGTTAGTCATTAACGTCACATCAATATATCATTTATTGAAGAGTTGTTATAAATAGAAGTGAGATTGCTAAGTAAGTTCTTCGACTGAGAAGTATATCAGTGAGATAGTAAGAGGAAAAATACTTTAGACAAAGCATTTATTGTATCATTTATATCTACAAATAAAAACATAAGAAATAATCATTAAGGACAACTAATTATTCTAGACAATCAAGGTTCCAGATTAGTTGCGATTGCCTGCATACACAGTTCACATCCCAACAATTTCAAATTTGCTTTTCATCGATTTGGTGTGGATAAATTAAGTAGCAGCGTAATACTGGATTCAGTTCTTTTATAGTTTTCACTCTGTTGCTTCCGTGATCGAAACGTTCAGCTTTATCACATTGTGTCACAGAGATACAGCCTGAGAATTATATTAAGGGTAGATTTTCCTGTGGAATATTCAGCCACATATGCGATTATTTTAGGAGTTAAAATACAGTTGTACGGAAACCTGAATGTTGATTGTCGGGAACGACGGAAAGTCCATTTCCAGTTCTTTCGTCTTCGGCAACGCAGCGTATCATTATTTTGCTCCGTTGGATCACTCTCCAGACACTGTTAACGAGTCCAACAATGTAACTTATATACTGTCATCAGATATGCCATAAGCAGCAGCGAAATATTGTTGAATCATTCACTATCTAAAAAAGAGGAATGACACATTTAAGAATGTAGCAAAAAAGAATCGGTGTGTGGAAACAAAAAAGGAATGGTCAGAATTTATGCTAAACAACAATTACGACCAACCACGTTACCATTTAATACACCCACACACATAAACATACACACATGCATGCATACATGCATGCATACATGCATGCATACATAAATACATACATACATACATACATATGCATGTGTGCTTGAAAAGATTAATTGATTGCGCGCGCAGACTACGAAAAAGACATCTCAAAAACGGTTAGTAATTTCCTGATAAAAGATTTTATATCATTTAAAAAATTACTTTAAAAAAAACACCTTTACACTTTAAAACTGTATTAAGTAGTTCTCATAGACTTTCAAATATATATATATATATATATATATATATATATATATAACTATAAAAGAGAGTTTGTATGTGTGTGTGCGTATGTTCCTAATGCATTCCAAAATCGAGTTGCCGATTTTGACCTAAGAGATATCAAAAAAATCCGGTAACCTTTTGGTTACCAACTTAAACTATATTTTCATTCACACATTTGCATTACAAAAGTTTAACGTTATTATTTTTCTTTTAGTTTCCTATCGTAAACGACATTTTATATCAATGACAATGACCTCACAATTTCTATATGAGTGTGTTAGCACGTTCGTTACTTACGCCAGGCCGATGACTGACACGTATGTGTGTGTGACGGTGTATGTGTCTGTCAGAACACATACATTTTTGTGATGACTGACACACACACATCTAAAGAGAGAGACAGACACACACACAAGTACAGAGTAGGATTCAGGTGTGTGTTAATGTACGAGTGTGTCTCTTAGTTTATATATGTAACTCTACCCCCACCAATAGGGAATCGTGCCGATACAGAAAGTTTACTTGCGATCTGGACTTCGAACAAGCAATAACGTTCACTTTCAAGTACTTCCAACATGAAGATTTGGCTGATTTAACACCACTCACAATACTCGCAAATATATCTGAAAAACATATTGTTCTGGTTATTATAACAAATTGAGAAACTTGATGAAGTAGAAAGCCTCAGCAGCTCTTTCAATATAACTACAGAAGTGTTATTCCACTCCTATCGACCGCACGGTCCTGATTTTCTGATCTCTGATTTCTACCCCTCTATAGTCCTTCAGGACAATTTTTCATTTTTCCTTCGTGTTACACATTTTTGTCTTGTCTTGCAGCCCCAAGGGTTTTTTGCTGTATATGTATCATCACGTGCCACGTGACCGACCAGTCCATCAGATGTAATTACACATCGCTGGTCACAATGCGTTCGCATTGTTTTAGCCTTCGAATGACGCCATCCCGCAGGCTAAGCGAGCAGGCCAACAGAAGAAAGAGTGGGAGAAAGAGTGGTGAAAGAGTACAGCAGGGATCACCACCCCCTGCCGGAGCCTCGTGGAGCTTTTAGGTGTTTTCGCTCAATAAACACTCACAAGGCCCGGTCTGGGAATCGAGACAACGATCCTACGACCGCGAGTCCGCTGCCCTAACCACTTGGCCATTGCGCCTCCACGTATATGTATCATAATCACTTTAATTGTTGCCTTCGTGTGGCTCTAAGCCTTTATTGTTTATTGTTTTGTCCTTCGTCCGTCTACTAACGGAGAAGCCCGTCTCGTTTTGTTATGTTTTGGTCCCATTCCCGGCAAGTTTCTTGCCGGTGCCTCCAGAGCGGAACCAATATTATCCATAATGACCGAAATTGCGCTTGATCCTAAAGCCGATAACTGAAGAGGTGTTGTGACATCTGTGTTTTCCGTTCGTCTGTGTATTTAGTATAGGTTCGCATGGTTATTTACTACACGTTTTTTTTTAAAGTTATGTACATATACAAGTATGTCATATTTTCTGTTTGTTGTCTTTTTATTTAATCCTGAAAATATTATTCACGTAACGCACGCAATTATTTTTTTTTTACACACACACACACACACACACACACACACACATGTATATATCGTGGCACTCCGTCGGTTACGACGATGAGGGTTCCAGTTGATTCGATCGACGAAACAGCCTGCTCGTGAAATTAACGTGTAAGTGGTTGAGCACTACACAGACAGGTGACGCTTAACGTATTCTCGGGGAGATTCAGTGTGTGACAAGACTGGCCCTTTTGAAATACAGGTAAAACAGAAACAGGAAGGAGTGAGAGAAATGTGTAGTGAAAGAGTACAGCAGAGTTGACCACCATCCCCTGTCGGAACTACTCCTTTTTTTGAATTTTCTATCACGGATCAGCACATTATATATATATATATATATATATATATATATATATATATATATATATATATATGCATATACATACGCACAAATACAGACAGACAGACACATACACATGTATATATATCTGTGGGGTACATATAATTTAAGGGGAAATTTGAAATTTGAATGACATTTTGAGCTTACTGTTAGCGGGTCAAACAATCTCGGAGAGTTAGCAGTAAGCAGAACGTGATCTAGATTGCCTGCGCTACACATCACAATGATAAATACTTCTTGCTGTCGCTCGGAGTCTGGTCCTTAGCTAAGTGAAGCTATGATATATTTAAACCAGAGATACATGCTTCTTACCTCGTGGAGTGGCCTGTTAGAAATAGCTGGCAAGTCTTTTCTAGATTACACTCCACTTCTTTAGAAAGATTATGTGATCCTGGGTTCCTAGCGCATATGATGATTGAGAGTTGGTCGCCGCTAGGATCATTTTATTCTTGAATGTTCCTTTATCTAGACTGACTTAGCTAGCGCTAAATAATGACAGTAGCAAGAGCAACAACAAAGAGTGGTCTATACGTGGTAGCTCAATATGCAAGAAGTAACAGCACAATCATCCTGAAATTTCAACGTCATCTTTTGGAGAGATGAGTGTAAAATTATATAAAGCAAAGACAGCGGACACAACGCGTTGATACACCAAACAGATAATATATAGTATCACACGACAAAAGAAAAGACGGTAAGAAGGACAAGCACACGTCTTCAGGAGAGAATAAGAACATTTCTATTATATGTTATCATCCTGAAATGACAGCCTACCATTCTAAAAAGAGAAATACATTGGATAATGATGCTCTAGATATTTAAGGCCGGGTGAAGGAGGACTTAGTCAATATCCACAATGTCTGTCAGATCGGAACTGACATCAACATGCTGTATACATCAACATACAGTATACATCAACGTTAAAATCGAGATTAACTACAATAAAATGAAAAAGAAAGCTATCACTAGGAATGATAACAACAAGAATAATACCAACAACAAATAACAACACTAAATAAATATAAGAAAATTTGAGTGTCAGATATTCATTAGACTAGTTGTAAAACCCTGGTTGCTTCTGTTTAGTTAATTCGAATAACTTCAGGAAAGAATATTCTACAATAAAAGGAATCGAAGATTCTCACTATTAATTAGCATAACGACGTATGTGAATTGACTTGAAGTATTTTACTGTTTTTCACCTCACAGCTTCTTTCTATGTATACTTGCCTATTCGTGTCTGTCTCTCTCTATATATATTTGTGCACATATATATATATAATATATATATATATATATGTATGTATGTATGTATGTATGTATGTATATGTATATTTTGTGCATCATCATCATCATCATCATCGTTTAACGTCCGTTTTCCGCGCTAGCACGGGTTGCATATATATATATATATATATATATATAATATATATATATAATATATATATATATATATATATATATATATAATGTATGTATATGTATATATTTGTGCATATATATATATATGTATATATATATATATATATATATATATATATATATATGTATGTATATATGTATGTATGTATATATGTATGCGTGTGTGTGTATACATGCGTGCATGTAT
The DNA here is from genome assembly GCF_006345805.1 of Octopus sinensis. Lineage (NCBI taxonomy): Eukaryota > Metazoa > Mollusca > Cephalopoda > Octopoda > Octopodidae > Octopus > Octopus sinensis. The sequence continues at coordinate 21,772,192 of NC_043004.1, forward strand.
GTATACATGAATGTATGTTTATATGTATGTGTGTATAAATATGTATAAGCAAACAGATGTGTGTATACATGCATATGTACATGTGTGTGCATGAGTGAATTTGTGTGTGTGTGTGTCTGTGCGTGTACATAAGTTCGTGCGCACACACACATACATACACGCCAAAAGACACACAAATCTATGATAAGAGCATGATGACAAAGAACATTTCTACATAAAAATAAATCTCCCAATAAGGCAATTGGAATGAAAATTTAGTATTAGTTCACGAAAGAAAACCTATTGAACAGCAATTAATTACTTAAGCATGAAAATTGGTTTTAAGCTTGAATAATCTCAAATTAAGAGAATCGAATTTGTTCCGGGAGTAAAAAAATAATTGGTCTATCTGTTGAGCAATAAGGGAAATGATGCTTGCTTTAATTCTTACAAATATATAGTATTGGCCAATTGATAAAATTCTAGCTTTGCTTTAAATATGTTCGATTAAAGTTGGCTTCGTTAACTGACTGGTATTTATTATATCGACCTCTTTAATATGACTCCATGAGATTTGAACCCTCAACATGAGACTAGAGAAACAGGCAATAACTGATGAATGGTCGTTCTTTATGTCGTGTGTTTTGTTTTCCATTTGTGTATTTTGTTGTTCGAAAGAATATTTCATGTACTTGTGCTTCGTACTTTTTTGTTGTACCCGTTACATGACGTCTTGTGCCCACATATGCATATATATATATATATATATATATATATATATATATATATATATAAACTATAGATGTAAGTATGTAATATACGTATGTACATATTCATATATATATATATATATATATATATTATATATATATATATATATATATATATATATATGTGTGTGTGTGTGTGTGTGTGTGTATGATGTGTTTTACGGGTTTTTCTCAATATGTTTATTCATAAGTGTGTATAAAATGAATTAACTTGCACAAGCAATGCACATACGTTAGTGTTTCAATTCAATCAAGGCGTATATTTAAGTACATGTGTACGGTTAACCTTTCTTCAGAACTTAAATTAATATGAGCTGCTGTACATAGACAAATATCAGTACATAAAATCTGATAACTCCGGGACATTCTCTCTTACCACTTTAACACAATTTTCTTTACAAATATTTGTGTTTCTTCATATTCGAGATATATATTCATAAAGAGCTAAGATTGGTAAATATCAAGATCTCATTTATTCCAGCCATATGTTTCCTGTATGTAAATCAGATTACTTGGCGTTTAAACTCATAACTGATTGGAACTGAATATTAGTGAAAATATTTACATATGTCACAACGTTGCCGAAATATATTCCAAATTTCGAATATTTAGCATTTTATTTACATTTGCATTCATCTTGGCAAAACTTGAAGAAGTTTCTACGTACAGCCTGGCGTGCATAATCAATTTAAAGCGAAATATCAGAGAAACTTATTCTATAGTGGCGAGAAAGGGTTCTGATCAGTTGCTGCTTTGCCACATGTGCTTTTTTATGTCACTTTACTACTCTTTTGTCAATCATTTTAGCTTTTTCTTTTCATCATGTGATAGATAAAACATTTTTCCGTTTTATTCGTATGTCAAATCAATTCATCATTACTGTTAGTATAATTATTATATTTTAAATTATGAAAATATTTATAACTGAAGGCAGCTATAAAACTGTGTTTAAAAGATTCTGATGATATTCTACATTGGCAAGCAATATACGGTGAACTACTTCAGTTATTGAAAACATTTCTCATTTGAAGAGAGGGCTTTGATCCATCAAATTTTTCTTCTGACTCCAGACATAAGAATTATCCAAACTTATGGATTGCTTCGTTGTATGTTGTAGTTTATCATATTTGAGGTCTACTGCTTCTGTTTGAAAATTTATAAATTCTGCGTTGAAATTAACCAATCGTATCCAGCCAACTTTAATATTCTAATTGACTTGTCAGCCACGTAACAACACTTACGTTGATTAAATTACATTCGACATATTCAAATACTTCTTCACTCATGGAATCGTGGCTGCTTATATAACCAACAGAGATGTTTATTATTATTATTATTATTATTATTATTATTATTATTATTATTATTATTATTATTATTATTATTATTGGTGTTGTTGTTATTGTTATTATTTTAATCATCATAATCATAAGAATCTCAGCTTATTTCTCTGAGTATGGTGGAACGTGTCAGGTGTATACAGCCATCAGACTAAGGTTACCATTATTTACTCATCAAGAACCTTGCAGTGTACCCTGGCAGTTCCAAGTAATGTTTTTGTAGGTGTTCTATCCTTACATTCGTTCAAGTGTTTCCAAGCCTGCTTGGTTGTTGGGTACTGATTCACTAACTATGTGCCACAATATTTCACCCTTCTCACCATTCATTCTGCAATCACTCGTGATTGTAAACTCCACATCAATGGAAAGCAATAAAATGGTTGCATTTCCTCTCGATACAGCTTGCATGCATAATACCGTTAAGTAGCGAAAATTTTGTTAATTCGAATTGTATATGACAGTACGCTTGCTGTAAGACATGAAGAATCGAATGCCTTTCAATGGGACCTGGTGGCAGAAGTGCAAAGTGAAAATAAAGTCACAAACCTTTGATTGACCGGGATGAATGTGCAGCTTTTCAGCAGTACTTTGTTCAAATGTTCATGGATGGTTTTCTATCGGAAATACATGTGAACATTATCGCCGACCTCGATGGTTTGCAACGAATTTCAACGGGGTTGGTGCAGTTCTGCGAAAGGCCGACAATAGCCGATGATTTGCAGGAAGCGTTGTTTAGTTGTATGGGGAAGTCATCAAGCCTGCATGGTCTGCACTATGTTCATATACCGGACTGATATTTTTGACTTCTTAGCAAATATTTACTGCCAGAGTTATCAGAACAAGATAATTGCCTGTCCAGCAAGCTGTGGTTTAGCAGTGTAGTGGTGCTGTTGAGAAATTACCAGAACAAGGGTTACGACTTGGATTATTTTAGATCCCTAGCTCTGCTGAATGCTTCCTTAATATCGGGGTATTCTATTATAAATTACTTTAAAATTTTTATTGTTTTTATTCATGATACATGTTCACATAAATTCCCATTGCCATCTGACTTCGTAATGTCCTAAATGGTTTTGATCTGGAGGTCAATATAGAAACTACTACTACCACTACTACTACTACTACTGATGATGATGATGCGGCTGCTGCTACTACTACTACTAGTGCAAGTGATGATGAGGTGGAGGAGGAGGATCGTTAAAGCATTGGGGAAAATTCTTTATGGATTCTTTTCGGCTCATTACGTTCTGAGTTTCAAAACCCGCCCATTCAAACATGGCGGTCGATATCATCGACAATTTCAGGAAATATGTCTATATTATCAAGTATTATTATCATCATCATCCCTATCAATGTCTTCATTTTGCTGTGGTTTAATTCCATTTCACACTTGGGTGCCGATTGAAGTCAAGGCCATTTCTTTTGAATGAAGGCCATTTCTTTCAGATATAATGCATTTACAGCAAATTTGTATAATATGTTTTGAATAGTAAGTTATAAAATGAAAATGTGGGCGGAAGCCTCTATAGGGCCGTATCGCTATATAGAAGGGATCCACGGTGGCTCGCTTTATTATTTATTTTTGATAGAGGATTGTAGGGAGACATTAATTCATCTGTTCAACTACAACTTATCATTGTATTGAAGGATTTTTTAGTGTGCATGCGCTTAAGTTATTCCTATTGTGTGCGTGTGTATGTGAATCAGTATATATGTGTGTGTGACTGTGTGTGTATATTAAGAATAAGAAAATCTAGAATGGACGGACCGGAATATAGAGTTACAGTGACAAACTTAGGAAGTACGACTGAGAAGACAAAGCACTGACACACTGAATTGTGTCAAAGAGGAACATGATCAGGCGAAATATCATACACCTAAAGGAGATAAAAAGAACATTCATATTATTCGAGGTTATATAAGAATTGTATTTCATTTTGAAGCATTAACAGCTAATATATTATAATAAAGAAAGCTACTTATTACATAGATATAATTATGAAACTTTTAACTTAACGAAAGCAATTATTAAACTCTAATGGGTCTAGAAAATTCTTATAATCTCCAACTTTAATGTAGTTTTTATCAAAATTGTTTTTTCCAGTCTCATTCTTTATTGAAGATTCGAGGACACACTTCAAACTCAAAACTAGTTTTTATTCATTGGCATAAGTCTCTGTCTGTAGCACTCTCTCTCGCATTCTACTGCTGTATTCAGTTGTTTTCAATAAAAAAAAAACATTTTCTTTTACGCAGTGTTTACTCTATTGTTTTCATTAAAAGTAGGTAGCCACAGAGATTTTCCATTTGCGCAACGTCGAGAATATATCAGAAAATCTTCAACATGTAGCAAGATTACTTTGCAGATACCGTCTCATATATGTATATATATATATATATATATATATATATTATATATATATATATATGTATATGCATATATATGCATATTTCAGTAGTTTGCTATAAGCGAACACGAAACCCTCTGGAGATCAGTGTTTCTGGCACTTAGATAAATGTACGAAGCTTACCGAAAAATAGATGGAAAATGTGATGCATCTATGATGTATTTATTATCTGTTCTGGTATTTAGCCACGAGCAGCCATCATCATGGAGGTGCATGAAAACGGGAGAGCACAATATACGTGTTCTGATAATCTACGTCTTACTTAAAACATACATAAAACCATATACAAAAATGTCTTCTGTTATTTCTTCCGGTTCTTTAGGATCTACCTCAAATGCTGTGGGGCCTCAATTTTCGAGCCTTTCGAGCCTTTCGAGTTTCGTAAAACTACATCTCGTCAAGTAGTGAATTCGCTGATGTAGATTTAAGAACTACACTCAAAACCGCTGCTCATCTGACTTATGTAGATGCAATTTTTAGTTTTTTAAATCTATTTTCCGCCTAATCACAGTCAAACATATAACTATATCGTTCACCCTCAAATAAGTATTTTTCGTAGCAATAGACTTTATGTCCATATACCCATATATATATAGGTGCTTAGCTAGTTACGAGAAGATCTAGATAGCTGGCAGCACTCTCACGTTTTATCCACTACCACACAAGGGATATGACCTTTGGGGGAAGAGAAGTGTGCAATAGCAGTTTCTTGGTAGTAAATTTTCGGTTTAGTAGATTGAAGCAACTCGAAATGTCTTGTTCAATAACTCAACACGCTACCCGGTCTCAGAATCGAACCGAAAGCTTATTATTATGAACCATTTGATCAGACGAGGACCAAATCAAAATACTTTCACATTCCAGTATTTCAAGTAATTCCAATTTTCTAACCAATTTTCTCAGCACACAGACGCGTATATATATATATATATATATATAATATATATATATATATATATATATATATATATATGCATATATATAAATATATATATACATACACACACATATATACACATTTAATTTTTCACTTAAATATAATACACTTTATGTCCATATACCCATATAGGTTCTTGCCAAATTTTATAATGAAGAATGACGAGGACTCGAGTAAGTAGATTAGACAAAAAAGAATAGTTCTTAACACATATCAGGTTTCTATAGCTTTGGATCAAATATCAATCGTGTCAAAAAAACAGATAAAGAAATCACACATATAATGAAGCATGTACACAGACACGTCTCCCTCTTTCCCTGGTCTCTCTCTATGTATTGAGCCATACGTATACACACACAAAGTATATATAAACACAGCATATACATATTTGTACTTGTTGAGGTTATCTTTACACATTTATTTTAGAAATTGTAGCCAACATTGATTTTTGGTATGACATTTCGTTTCCGAGACGCCAGATTTAAACTACAGCCAGATCGAAGGGAACAAAATGGTATTGAGCGCCATTAACGTTCCTACACATCAGTAATATAATTTGTACATATATATATAGTAGCAGAAATACTGCCCACCGGGCGGTTTTTTGATAGTCAATCCTGGAGTGTGTGCATGTGTTTATATTACAAAACCAATGTGTGTGTTTATATTAGAGAGATAGTGTGAATGTGTGTGTATGAGAGAGAGAGGCTGGGTGGGAGAGGTCATTGCAAACAATGGATGACATAACATGAAGTGAAAATATCATATAAATAAAAGTTAGCTAAAAAGTATCTTGTAACGAATATTTAAATTTGTGAACTTTAAATATTCAATAATAAAAGGAAGTTCAGGAAATAAATTTTCCTGAAAACTTCAATTTATAAAAATTTTCTCTTTCTTAGTAAATATTTCTTTCAGTAATTTATACGTTTAGCGTGCTAGAAATAGCAGCGATCACATGGTTATTATTGTAAGCCTTATAACGCTCCAAACAGCCATGCCAACAAAATCACTTTTTAATTTAAAAAAAAAACATAATACAGGTGTATCAAAAATATTTAATTTTATCAAAGATAAACCTCAAAGTTATACAGCTATTTTGTATATTAGCATTCATTCATTCAATAAATAATTTTTTTACACTATGTGTTTATAGAACAAACTGTGGGGTTTGCAAATAGCGAATTCAAACTTGAAATGAATATTTTTTGCCTTGGCCATTCTTACTGATAAATGTTGTCAACGAAATTATTTCCTTACGTTTCAGTTTCCTCAATGAAATGGTTGCAAGACTTGCGTATAGGCACAGCAAACGTTAGAAAAGACACTACTAAAATATCAGATACTATTTTCGAAATTAGCAGAAAAATATACTTAGCACTGTTAATGCACTGCAGTCAATGCAATTAATGCAACCGAGTAATTTTACAAAACGTTCACAAATGTTAATTTGGAGTGCAATATATGATAGTGAACTGTAACATAACGAGTTATCTATCGTACATACACAGCGTATTGTGACGATGTGTGTTTGCGCGTGCGCATGTATGTATTATCTTGTATTTCTCTCTATATATACCACAATATTATATAATGTGCCCATGTCTATGAACCTGACTAATTTTCTTTCTCAACTGGCCACTTCTACATGATAGCACCTGTTTCAATGTAGCAAGAGGCGGCCACTGTTGAAGATACGACCGGGTTCTCAAAACTATCCCAAACGGAGTCAACAAGGGGACCAGGACAGCAAAAATGTTAGCACTACAACCAGAAGTATAAACTTCGTTGAGGAGGGAGAGAGGTCAACTAAAGAATTTGATGAGCATTTGAAGGACTACTTTCTCCAAAACGAGAAATAGAAGCTAATCTAGAGAAACATCTAAATTTTATAATGCATGTTACCCAGACCTTGCTAAGATCAGACATCATATTGGTTTAAAGGGCAACAAAGCAGCTTGACCTTCTGAAGTTAACTGTACCCTGGGAGGTAAGAATGTAGAGGGTGTCAAGAGAGGAAAAGGAACAAGTTTTACACTGGGAGGAGGACAGCAAAGTGTTTTCCTATGGAGGTTAGCAGTTGAGTGTTTACAAGTCAAGCTCTCAGTGAGGCCTATGGAAAACTAGGCATTTTAGGAGCTCACACATGAGGCATGAAGATAACCTATGGGCATTTAAGAAAGCATCTACCTGGATCTAGTTGAAAAGGCGTAGTCGGTATGATCAGTAGAATTCTTGTTGCATTGAAGCAGGCTTGATCAGTCTTGGTTGGATAGCTTGAATAAGGATGCATGTTGTAAAACCCGATTCACACAGTTATTCCAGTATAAATCTATGCATTGCATCTATAGATGTATGTAAATTAAACACATAGATATATAAGTACATACACTCAAACGTGTATACTTATTTGTATGTACGTGTGTATGTTTATTGATATGGTTAGCTATTACCATATTTCTTTGCCAAATATTGAACCGTAGCCACATAGATGTTTACATACACATAGAATAACTGATCACAGCACACATGGTATTGATTTATTTTCAATTACCCGCTCTTAATATTAAGCATAATCAAATAAATCGGTGCGATTGATTCTTGAATAGTCATATTTATTGATAACCCAGTTGACTTTCACCGATGAATATAATTATTATATATCTCAATATTAACAGATGCCTCATTATTGAAAACAAAATATCGATATTGATGTTAATTGCTTGCCTTTGAACTGACGGACAATTCTTCTTCTTCTTCCTCTTCTTCTTCTTCATCTTCTTCCTCATCATCTTCTTCTTCTTCTTCCTCTTCTTCTTCTTCTTCTTCTTCTTCTTTTTCTTCTTTCTCGTCTTTCTCATTTTCTTCTTCCTCGTCTTCATTTTCCTCTTCCTCTTTTCTTCATCATCTTTTTTTCCTTCTTTCTGTTCTTCATTTTCCTCTTCCTCTTTCCTCCTTCTTCTTCTTCTTCTTTTCATCATCATCTTCATCCTCATCATTATCTTTATTTTGATTAGCATCTTTCAATTCTGTTTCCATTTCTTACCGAATGTCTTCCTGACACCCAGGGCAGAGAAACGTATTGTATACATTGGTAGGCCATTAAAACAAGCACGTGAATATCATTTACAGATATTCACGTGATAGAGAAAAAGGGGAAGACAGATATATATATATATATATATATATATATCACATCGGTCACTCAAAGAATAATATCTCACGGCCTGGAACATCATTTATTTGTTAGGACTTCGGTAATTCTTATGACCCTACTTCCAAGTTGCTTTCACCAGTCAGCTACTGTTGAATATTTTAGGCTCAACCGTCATTCTGAGTAAAACGGCGAAGAACTTCAATACACACGCACGCAAACAGACACATACACACACATTTGTATAGGTATGAAGCTTTTATCTTTTCCTTCTTTTATCCATTGAATTGCGTCCATGCTGTAGCGCCCGTTTCATAGCAAGTCGAATTAACTGATTCCAGTACATATTCTTATTCTATCTGTTTCTTTTGCCAAAACACGAACTTCTAAGTTGCAAAGACATAGGCATATATATATATATATATATATATATATATATATATATATATATATATATATATATATATACAGAGAGAGAGAGAGTGAGAGAGAGTAGGGGGGTATTCAGGTACATAACTGTAGTTGGGGTTGAGGCATATATTCAAATGGACCACAAAATACAGATTGTGAAATAAATTATGTTAAGTCTTATCACGACAGCTGGTTCAAGATGTCTTGACTACAACTTATGTAATAAGCACATTCATAGATAATATGTACATGATGTCATAGGAGTGCGTGAAGAGACCAGCCCAGATGAAATTGTTAAAGCTAGTTAGGTACACTTTTCAAGAGTAATGTATATATATATATATATATATATATATATATATATATATATATACATATACACACGTATATATATGTATATGTACATGTATATATTGCTCTTGAACAATTTCATCTGGGTTTGTCTCTTGACGCATTCTTATCACATAATGTACATATTACTTATGAATATGCTTATCATGTAAGTTGTAGTCATCAATATATGCATACATACACACAGGCACACACACACACACACACACACACACACACACACACACATGCACACATATACACGGTGGGCTTTCACAGATTGAATTTTGCTATATTTTCCGCGCTGTGTTGCTGAATCCAAAACAAAGCAGTTCCAAAGATAGCTTCGTATCCACACAGCCATGCCCAATGTCTCTGTGTATGTTCGTGTGCATTTCCTCTGCATGTGTGGGCGTGGGTATGTATGTGCATGTGTGTGTACTCGATCGGATTTGTCTGGTGCTAAACAACACTCCCAACAGCATATTTTGTATCTTGTGAATTTGCTTCCTATCCCTTTCTAACATTAATTTAGCTATTGTAAAGGGTATCCTCATATCGCCTTTTGAAAACTGCGAACAATGACTGATTCCTGCGATATATTTTGATTTTCAAATCACTGTCAATATCGTATCACAGCATTGAGTGGGGTCTCCTGCTGATGTCATAAACATTCAGTGTCATATCATTTCTGGTATTCGTTTTAATTCTGAACCATGGATTCAGTTAAATTAAATTCTCATACGCTTCAATTCCTACGCAAATGGACCTTTTGAGTGGTAAATTACTGATAGTTTCCAGCTTATGTTCAACATAAACGATTTCTTGAGATTGACCGACCAATATTTCGATACTTTGTTCACATAACAGATTAGGTGATGACATTTTCAATGCATTGCTTCCAAAGGAAAAAATCCAACATTTGTAATTTAAGTTTAAATCCTCATATGTGTCCATAATAGCTATTTCTTTTAACACTATGTGCATCAGATTTTCTTTCCCATTTCAGTGAAAGAGATAAGTTACTGACTCATTTGTCATTACATATACAGCAGAGGATAATCTATAAAAGTTGTGCATGTGATGACAAGAGGGATCGTAACCTCTCAGTTGCCGTTAGATATATTACATCGAATGATATTTCATCGACTTTCTTTGTTAAATGTAACTTCTAAGCTTTAGTTCTTCAAAAAAAGAAATGGTCTTATGTATGTATGTATATATATATATATATATACATATATATATATATAATATATATATATATATATATATATATATATATATATATATATATATATATATATATATATATATATATATATATATATATATATATTTCATTTTATCCCATTAGTTCTGACCGATTTTACCTTTTTAAGATTTAATGAAATTTAATAGTATTTTACGATGTCTAATGGAAAAAAATGCATTTATGCATTTGTGTACATTTAAACTAATTAAATATTGTTTTACAGAAAAACAGAATTAAAATTTCTTTGATTAAAACCCTTTCTAACATGCAACCCTTGAAGATGAAGATCAAACAGGACGGCCAGTTGAGTTTGATGATAAGCTCTTTGAGGCATTACTTGAAGAAAATCCTGCATTATCAGTTGCAGAATTGGCAATAAAGCTTAGTTCAAACCATACAACTGTTCATCCTCATATTCAACAACTTGGATAAGTTCCTAAACTTGGGAAATGGGTGCCTCATGAATTGTCCGAAAGCAACCGAAAATCTCCAGTTGACATCTGCTCTTCTCTCCATTCTCGCGAACTATTTCACCCTTTTTGGATAGACGTGTGACTGGTGACGAAAAATGGATCTTCTAACGAAATGTTAAACGTCGTAAACAGTGGCTTGGTAAAAGGAGAAAGGTTCAACCAGAACCGAGAAGGGAACTTCATGGGAAAAAGGTTCTTCTCTCTATCTGGTGAGATTGCAAAGGAGTAATTCACTTTAAATTGTTACCACCTAATGCAACAATCAATGCCCAAGTCTACTGTCAGCAATTAGAGCGTTTGAACCAAGATTTGAAGAAAAAAAAGAGTCGCTTTAGTGAATTGAAAAGGAGTGATGTTTCATCAGGACAAAGTGCGACCCCACACTACAAAGATCACATCACAGAAGAACGAAGAGCTTGTTTGGGAAAAAGTTTCTCATCCACCTTATTCCCCCGCCCTCGCTCCTTCAGGCTACCATTTGTTTTGTACTTTACAGAATCATTTGGGGCACATAACTTTCATAAGCCACGAGGAGATTAAAACTGCCATTTCAGAGTTCTTCAGTTTGAAACCAAGAGTTTTACATTGATGGGATTAAAAAAGTTGTAAATAGATGGAAGGAAGTCATAGATAATTAGGGAAATTACATTGATGATTAAAATTCATTTAAATATAACATTTGAACACTTGTTTTCTTTATTCCAAATTCGGACAGAACGTATGGGACGACCTTATATATATATATGTGTGTGTGTGTGTGTGTGTGTGTATGCGTGTGTGTGTATTGGGATATTGATTTGCACAGAAGATTTTCTTCGCAAATTTATCTTCACCTTTTATGGTCCAAAGTGCAAAGAGGTATTTCTGTCATCATTCAGACTACTAGATATCGTAGCAATGAAAGGATACGTTGGTTGATGGCGATTCTAGTAATATAATTAGTCTTTGTTTGTAAGGTATTGCCATATCTGGAAAATATCCAGTCACAACTCGATCAAGACTTTTACAAAGCTAAACTAAAGCAACGACAAACATTTAAGATTTTGTCACGAAGCGTCTTGTATTATTTCGAGAAATATTTATAAGACATTTAACTTCATTGTAAACGTTGCAGCAATCACATATGTATTCAAAAATATCAAACAAGTAAGCGAAAAGAAATTTCTAGTCAACTTCCCAAACGAACTATTGTACAACCAGACTGAATACAAATGACCTTAGTTGAATTTCAATTTAAAAGAAAATCCATACTAATCATATAATCGACAGACACGTAACGTTTCCACACAGAAGAGTAAAATGTATGCTAATGATTAAACCATGAAGTGTCAGAATAACATCATACCTAATTATGATCCCCAACACTTTTCAAAATAGTATAAATAAATTATGCATAAACATACCGTCTAGAGTTCACAAGTAAGTCTTATAATTTGCACTGAACCTAGCCCGCTAAGCCACTCCATAAATTTAGCAGAAATCATCGTTTTATGCAAAAAGATGTAATAAGAGAGCAGAGAAAGTGGAAATCAAGTTTAGTTGCGTAAATTATATTTCGTATACCTTAGTATTCTGCATCTAAATTCAGCGAGTTGCTTTCCGATTTTGATTCTTTGCGATCGATATATTAATAGGACAAAATTGTTTCTGTCAAATACGTCTTTCTGTATAAAGTAGCAGCAGTATCAATAATAATAACAACGAGAACACACCTAATCTTGACAAAATGATCAATTCAGTTTTCGTATTTCTGTGGTACTATAGTTATACATACATGCACACACATACATACGTATATTTTATATATATATATATATATAAAGAGAGAGAGAGAGAGAGAGAGAGAGAGAGTACTATGCAACCATACATAAGTACTCCTCTATTATTAAATACATACGTAAACATCAAGTCTAGTATTATTATTGAAACAGCCCTATACAACCTTCTACTCAGTACAGATGTAAGAGGGCGGATATCGTTGTTTAGAACTGACATGGAAATTGGATACCGTCGTCAAAGTCAGCTGGCTGTTGAAGAAAATATCTCTTCGAAAATCAAAAATGATAATTACGGACAAATGCTTCAGCGAGCAGCCTGTATACACATTTTATATCCATATTCATCCCGAAAATAACTGGCACCTTCTTTGAAATTATTTATTGCCTAAGTGAAAATGTGGATGAACTTACGTTTCACAGAAATATAAAATCAACCTGTTACCATGCACATTGCAAGTGAAATCAGAAAGTGTAACAGCGGAATAAGCAAAATTTTCCTCTAAAGTTCAAAATATGACATTGTCTTGGTTTTCTACAATGAAATGGTATAATAATAATAATAATAATAATAATAATAATAATATAATAATAATAATAATAATAATAATAATAATAATAACGATGATGATAATGATAAGAACATCGAAAAATTCATTAGGAATGACAACCCAGGTTCGAAGTTTCCCCAAGACACCTGATGAAGGCTGGAGGGTATATCAGCCGAAACGATGTGTTTAACAACAAACAAGATGAGGACAAATATCCGTCAAATGCAAATAATGTACATAATTCCTCATCTCTTAAATATATAAATTTAATGGTATAACTTTGAATTTTTAATAATAAAATTCTTTTTCCTTACAGGGAAAAATAGAAGAGATGATATTCTTATAAGCATATATAGAGAGATAATAGATATGTTGATAGGTATATCCTGAGATAAATGTTAAAACGAGAGGACCTTTCGGAAGCAACTATAAGAATTAGAACAGAATGTTACATTGAAGCCCAATCCACCTAAAGATGCTAGGCAAAGCTTGAATTCCAGTCGATACAAATGATGTACAGATACAAACACACACACACACACACATACACACATGCATAAGCACATATACCATATACTCATACACTATACACACAGACACACATATATACATACTTAAATATATATATGTGTGTGTGTTAGTGTGTGTGCGCGCGCGTTTATATAAATGCACATATATTCAACATTGTCTTCGGCATTTTGTTGTGGTTATATTATATATAAAAAGATAACCACAACAAAATGCCGAAGACAATGTCTACCTATCGTTTTCAAGCCCTATCTAGCTCTACCTCACGCACGTACGAACACACACACACATTTGCTGGCAACGATCATACAAGGAGTTTATAAAACTACGTTGTACGTTCGAGTTTCACGAGCAGCTTTCGAACTATTTTTACAAATTATTGTTTTTACCCAGTGTCTATTGCTTTGTCTGTAGTCTTATAACGCCAACATATATGTGTGTGTGTGTATGCGTGTGCATCTATACACTCACACATACATGTAGAAGTGTATATATCAACACACACACACACACACACACACACACACACACACACACACATATATATATATATATATATATAAATTAAATTAGAGATAAAACCACTATTAAGCAACTCAAACAGTGATACACATAAACCAAAACGTAAAAATAAATATAATATAATTTTTTCTTTTGTGAAATTTGATTTAATCCTAAATCTAATTTTTCCCTTTAAGTTTGGATATACTCCCTAATATTATTATTTATATGTATGTATGTATGTATGTATGTATGTATGTATGTATGTATATATATATATATATATATATATATATATATATATATATATATATAATATATATATATATATTGCGGTGATTTGTATATGTTCAAAAGAAGAAAGACTTACAAAGGATTAAAGGAGTGTCGCGTATAGCTCACGTTTGATTTTCTTTTTCACTAAGTAAGAATATCACATACAAATATAATGCTATTAAACATAACTTTTCAACCAGGAATGCATTGAATTTTATTTAATAAAACTTTTCAGGATGTCTAGGTTAGTTACCGCTTGCAAAATAGGTGATTATATCAGTTTGAAATCAATACAATGTTATCGATTTCTGACATGCAGCTGCTCACTAATTTATATTTTTCCTCCTATTTTTTATATTCAAATATTATTACTAAAATACGTTTCATAAAATAATATTATTGGAAATGGTTCTGTTACTGTATCATTATATGACTGAACTATATATATATCCCAAGTAAATAATAGATACTCACACAGACAGACATAAATACATACGAACCTACAAAAGTAAAAGTATATATTACACGTCTGAATATGTCTTGTTCTATGTGTTTGTATGTATGTGTGTGAGTGTGTGTGTGTGTTTGTGTGTATGGGGAATTAAGCTAATGGTGGAAGGAGGACTTTTGCTGGAAACTAGAATTAGAACACTACAAATTATTTATGATTTAGGTACAAGACCAACAATTTTGAGACTAGGGGATAAACCTGAACGGATAAAAAACTTTGTTGACTGTCGTAGGGATTTGGATGCAGAACCCAAATAATTAGAAATCGAAACAAAATTCACAATGCATTTTGTTTTACCGCTTGTGCCATTGAGACTAATATCAACTACAAATTATACAGAACGTACACACTAACGCTTATAGACGTAAGCACATACCACACACAGAAAGGTTTTACAGCAAATTCAGCATTAAAATTTGGCAATTTATATCGCCCGCACGCGTATATAATACATGTATGACAAATAATGAATTTATTACATCTTCATAGTTTCTTTGAACTGTTTTGGTACAACACTTTTTTCTAATGAATGTAAATGGGAACATTTAAGCCTTTACGCAATATTTGTTGTTGAAAATTTTGGAATGGCACTTCATGAGACTAGCTCAACATTTGCGCTCTTTCACTGTACGACGAACATGCATTGAATGCTGCTGATATACGGTAAAAAAAATGGAAGTATAATATAAGAATAAAAATATCTAAAGCATGACAATGTTAATACCTATAAAAAGAAGTGGAGAAGAATATGAAGAAGGAGGAGGCGGATAATAATAATAATAATAATAATAATAATAATAGTAATGACCATAATCTAATATAAGATATTTCAGTTGTGCAAGTGGTCTATATATAATACGTCGGTAGATTAGTACAAAATCACAACCATAAGTAGTGTCAGGCTACGATGATAAAATATTGATAATATTAACGATAAATTATCATAATTATTATTACAACTTTTGTTGGTTCTATCATTGATTTTGTTGTTAATATTATCATCATCATCTAGGTGTTGATTAGGCAGATCGTTAGCACGCTGGGTAATAAGCTTAGCGGCATTTCATCCGTTTTCAAGTTCTGAGTTCAAATTCCCCAGAGATCGACATTGCTTTCATCCCTTGGGGATCGATAAAATAATTATCCTTTGAGGACTGAGATTGATGTAACCGACTCGCGCTTACACCCAAAATTGCTGGCCTTCATCCAGAATGTAAAATGGTTAAGGAGGCGAGGTGGCAGATTCGTTAGCACGCTGGGCGAAATTCGTTAGCACGCCGAGTTCAAATTTCCCCGGGCCCACTTTGCCTTTAATCATTTCCAGGTCGGTAAATTAATTACCAGCAGGAACTGGGATCCATGTGATCAACTTTGCCCACCCCCAAAATTTCAGACCTTGAGCCTATAGTAGAAAAGATTGTTATCATCATCATCATCATCATCATCATCATCATCAATGTTGTTATTATTATTATTATCATTATTATTATTACTTTTTTTTTCTTCTTCTTTCAAATTTTCTTCCATTTCTTGCCGAGTGTCTTCCCGACTCCTAGGGCAAAGAAACTCATAGTGTATATTGGTAGGCCATTAAACCAAACTCAGTAGTTCGTTCATTTCTTTTTTTTTTTAAAGTTAAATTAAAATACATGAGCAGCAACAGTTCTCACATCGACAATGCTCTTCTCAATACGTGTGATGTACCAGTTAAGACAATCTTTTGCACTTCTTGCAGGGATGGTAAGCCAGGGATCATTCTCATATAATTTTCGGTTCCCTTATTGATCATTCCTAGTGCTCCTACGATCACTGGTATTGTAACCGCCTTGAGATGCCACATTTTCTCAATTTCAATGAGTAGGTCTTTATATTTTCTGAGCTTGTCAAACTCTTTCGCTGAGATATTATGATCACAGGGGATACTCATGTCGATCAATAAGCAAACTTTATTGTTTTGGTCTTTCACAACAATATCTGGTTTATTGGCCTTGATGGTTCGGTCTGTATGTACTGGAAAGTCCCACAGAATGGTTACATTTTCTCCTTCAGTTACAGCCTCAGGGTGGTGATTATTATTATTATTATTATTATTATTATTATTATTATTTATTATTATTATTTAATTTTAATCTCCATGTTTGTTACGATCACTCACCGAGACACACCCAGCGTCCTAGGACGAGTGAACGATAAGAGATGTTACAGTATGACTGAAAGTTTGGGAAGATGAAGTAGTAAGGGCAGTAGCGAAATCTTTTCATATTTCTTCATGTAATATCTTCATGCAATAAAACATACATTTAAAGTGAAAGAGAGAAATCGAAAAGACTGTACTGACAAGTACTGCCTACATCCTTAGAAAAACTGAGACGTGGTTCTTCTGGGATATTATCAAGATGTTTCTGACATACCTTTCTTATCATACCTAGGTCATCCACAATTACAGGAACAGTTCTCGCTTTAAGATGCCATATCTTTTGTATTTGAATTTCCAAATCCTTATATTTATTTGATTTGTCAAATTCCTTTACAGATAAATCTTTATGAGTAGGAAAACTTATATCTATTAGTCTACAAGTATTTTCTTTTCTATGTTTAATGGCTATGTCTGGTCGATTAGCTTGGATCGTTCTCTCAGTGTTGACTGGATAATTCCAGAGGATACTGATATTTTTACTTTCAACGACTGGCTCATGATGATATTCATACTAGTAAGCAGCTGTGTTAATTTTGTAGTGTTTACATACTTTCCATTGTAAATACTGTTCTACACCATCGTGGTGATTTTTGTATTCGTTTGGTGTCAGCACAGGACATCCCAAAGCAAAAGAGTGTATTGTTTGATCAGATTTATCACAGAATTTGCATTTAGCGTCAGAACTGTTTTGAAAAACGTTAGCCTGGTAGTTTTTGGCGGGTAAGCTTTGATCTTGTGCCGCCAATATGAGACCTTCAGTCTCAGTCTTGAGCTTCTCAGACACTGATGGGTTGTTGCTTGGTCTACGTCAGCATTCTGTACATGCAGAGGCTTCTGGATCCAGCACTTTTCAATTTGTTTCTGCCCGTTATTATTATTATTATTATTATTATTATTATTATTATTATTATTATTATCATCATCATGATCAATGTTTCTGATAGTGGAACGGTTACCATGAGTAAATGTCGCGATGGTATCATTACCGCAGACTAATCAATAATGTCCGTTATTGATAGAAATGTTGCTATAATTACAACTGCTATTAACTCAATTATTCGTGATGACGTGTGTAAGACTGATCCGGTTATCAGCCAAGTCCATCATGACGAAGGCGGTTTTCTTTTGATTGGTGGCTATAGCGAAAGAGATAGCGTGGTGGACGAGATTGAAAGGACTGAAGACAGGTACTTTCCTCTTCGGCCAAGCACGCATCGACTTCTTCAGGCTTCTCTCGAAAAGGAAAATCAGGTTGGAGAGGGAAATGCTTCATCCCAGTATTTTTTGAAAGCTCGATGAACGTGGCGAGAATGGCCTATATGAATGAGCTTACTCCATACATGCGTTTGCCGTTGGGGTAACCAGGGTGTGTGTGTGGAGGGAAGACTCCTTGGTCAGTGGAACTCTCCGCTTTTGCAGAATTTTATTGTTTAAATTTTGTCGTGAACTATCAAAGCAGTCCACCCACTATTGGGGATGCGGTTGATAAATTATCTATTTTTCTAATTTCTATTTATGTATCCTTTTCTTATATTCTTTAATGTTATATGTTTAACCTTGATCGATGTAAACCCCACTTATTTTGTCTTGTATCATCTCTTTGATATTGTCCTCCATGTCTTGGGCCCTTGTCACCAATACAAGTCTCATCATCATCATCATCATCAGCATCATCATAAACATCATCATCATCATCATTTTTATAAATATTGTTATCATTTTATGTGCATATGGCAAGAGAGAATCGTTCGATGTGTGCAAAGCGCTTGCTAAAGAAGTTAAAAATACCAAGTGGCTTTGTCTGTCCTTGTTTGTCCCCTCTGTGTGTAGCCCCTTGTGGGCAGTAAAGAAATAAGAATCGTTAGCACGCCGGGAAAAATGCTTAGCAGCATTTCGTCCATCTTCACGTTTTGAGTTCAAATTCCGCTGAGGTCGGCTGTGCTTTTCATCCTTTCTGTGTCGATAAAATAAATACCAGTTAAACACTGAGGTTGATGTAAACGACTTATCCGCTCCCTCCAGATTGCTGTCCTTGCGGCAAAATTTGAAATCATCATCATGTTACAAATTTTAACTAAGTCAGCAGCATAAGGCCGTTACCGTTTATTTTGAGGTAAACGTTGAATGATAATAACATGAAGTTTGATTATTGAAGATTGCATTATTCACTGAAAATTTCGAAGAAATTCTATTCAAAATACTTTTGACAGCGCTAGAATGATGATCTAGAATGATTGGATTTTGCGTTGATATACTGGAGATATTATTTGGTTTTATGATAAAGATAGTAGAAGCTTTCCGGGTACATTCCAAATGAGATTTGGCGTATCCGGTTGCTAGGGATAGAGCATCGTGCATGTAAAGGCTTCCGCTATCTTAGAAAAAATATGCGTAAAGTCAATGTAGAAGTAAAAGAGCGACTATGTCCGTGATTTACACATAATCCGACGATTCCATCGTGATATCAAAGTGATCTGTAGGTAGAATTTTAGACTATGATTTATTATCGAAGGAAATTAGACTTTCTCTCGACATAGGGGCGATAATTTCCTGGTAAATATGAGTTCTTTATTAAGCAGAAAAGTGTAATAGTCTGCGTTATTTATTTCAAACTGTAGAAAGGAAATGTCACTGCTGTTTTGTAGAGTACGTAACGGCTTATTTAAATACATTCCTTACACATAAGATCATTTTTCAATCTATATTTCCTCGTTGATGTTATCCGGAACCTCATCTTTCTTCTTGTCAAGTTTTCTGCTTTTGGCATACTTTGCCCTCGTTATCAGGTTTAGTTTTAAGAACTCAATCTGTCTAAGCACTAAATTGGTGCCTATTTATACTATGTTTGCACTAACATTTACACACAAACACATTCGCATGCACGCACACATATATTATTTTCTACTCTAGGCAAAAGGCCTGAAATCTTGGGGGAGTGGGCCAATCGATTAGATCGACCCTCGCACGCAAGTTGTACTTAATTTATCGACCCTAAAGGGATGAAAGACAAAGCTGACCTCGGCGGAATTTGAACTCAGAAAATGAAGTCAGACGAAATACTGCTAGGTAGTTCGCCTGGCGTGCTAACGATTCTGCCAGCACGCCGCCCTACGCATACATGTATATTAACCAAGTAAACATCGAAGAAATGATATTTAACGGATATCGTGTTCGCATAACGTCGTTCGCATAAACCTTTTCTCTTTATTTAAACATTTAGCTCTGGTCTCAGTTGTTCCATTATGCACAGAGAACATGGAATTAATAATCGCTCAATTACAGCCTTTATTGTTCCTTAATAGCAATTAGCTATAATCGTGGATATCTAAATTTTAGATGTATTGAGTAGATATTTTATTATACGCCAGTGGCATTGTCCGATATTAACTTTTCCTTCTATGACTGTTACTGATTTAGTTATATTACAGCCAATTCAGTTCTATAGTGAAATTCCGGGGAGGTCACTTCCACATCCTATTCAACTGTAGTAGATTATAATGTGTAGCTGTAAACTACTGGAAACGAGTGTCCCAAATGCATTCGCTATTCGTGATAATGAATCTAATTTAGAAATCATGTGATACACTATAATCGCAATATATACTGTATCTTTTGTGGCTAGCAAACATGAAAAACAGATAACTCTATGTCTAAAAACGCCATTCATGCCGCACTTCATCAATCTTTTTCTGGATATTTCATATGATATCCATAGCAACAAAACTACACCACCACCAACTTGCCTTCCTGTTTTTTGGATCAGAACCGATCATTCATCCAAAATAACTGTGTAAATGGCTGAACTGAGTTGTACAATGAAGTACTTCTCCCACAGCCCCCACCCCCAATCACCCAGCCGATTTTCATGAAGTTGTTAAATAATGCGCTCCAGCCTGTCTATTACAGACTTTCTGTTTCCTCAGTCTTACTTCTTCCTCTATTACAACATCCCTTGTTCTTCATGATTTGTGTTTTTTTCTTAGTTCACTTAAATCTCGCTCCCCGCTTCGTTGATCATGCTGTGCCAACCCCCAAGCCTACAGGTATTTGTGCTTGTAGCCAACAATTTGTAGCTGTTTGAGAAGAATGTGAAACGCGTTGATTACACTGATCTCAGCCTGCGGAAGACATGACGATGGCCTCCGAAAGATCTGGTTTACCTCTCGACAAAAAAAAAAAGAAAAATCATAAAATACAAACAAACGTATGATTGATATTTTGCAATTTGAAAATATAGGTTTTCTTCCTCGATAATATCTTTCAAAAGTTTTCTGTTTTCTTATTGTTACAGTCGCAAGATTATAATGCTCTTATGTAATCATGGATATTCACTTTGACAAGAATAGTGAAACAATAGTTACCTGATTTCAACCAGAAAAGTAACTGTAACATGGTGTATACTAAGCTAGAGACTAACATATAGCTCTACGGCTCTTATCTTAATAGCGAAGATATTTTAATCTGTCTGTTTTTGTCTACATTGTTATATATTTTGTCTCTTCGTTTTATTAAATTAACATATCTATGTCGTAGATAATTTATAGTCTCGTCTGTAATACGAATTATATCTAACTTCCTGACTTTCGTGTAAATTTTGTCTAACTTATTTTTCTCAACCACGTTGATGTTTCTTGTACTTCTGTTGATTGTTATTGATGTTGCGAGTATCTGAATGCAATTTTTGAATTGTATAGAACATTTTTTTTTTCTTTCGGCCAAGCAAAAGCCTCTGCATTTATTGACAATTCAGAACAGAATTTTGTTACGAATATTATCTTGTACTTATATTGGAAGATATAATATTCATGAAGATATGGTTGTAATCGAACCAACGATCATATTCGACATCAGGTAGATCAAAAATGTTCTGCTGTAATTCCCCTGAAAATAAAATGTAAACCTCTCTCTCTCTCACTTGTTCTCTCTTTCTTTCTTTATGTATGGGTGTACATATGTATGCAATATATGTATGAATAAATGGTTTGACATGTATACACACACACACACACATATATATATGTATGTGTATGTATGTAAGAGGTATTGTAGTGAAATTTTTACAAAGTATTCTGTTAATGCTGTGGTAAGATATAGTCAAGGTATGGAAAGGAATGCATATCACGGCAGTACCGAGTGAACCTCGGGGTATACAAAAATGGTTTAGGTTTCAGTAAAGAATTTGTGGTTTTGAAAGAAATTGACTCCCTTCTTTGTACAGTCTCTTCAATTATATTTAATGGATGTAAAATTAAATTTGATTACATTCTTAGTTATTTTAAAATAGATATTTTCCTTTCGTTACTCAGCTTTGTTAATTTGCCGACAAAAGGATTATATATGTTAATATGAAAACTATGCATTATGTAAACTCGACAACACTAGGACACAAAGTATTGTTGTTAAATTAGTTATTTCATATTTCACCAGGATAACCGCTACCAGCTGTTAAACAATTATAATTTAAGGTAGCAGGAAAAACGGTATAAACCTTTATATCCAGAAAGAAAAAAAAAACACCTACCATTAAATTTACTAAGTAGAAAGTATTCGGATATCTCGTTTCAATTTGAATTATCCCCTCGTTACCTGAAGAATCGCCTATGAGAAAATCATTGAAGCAAGACAAGGATCCACTTAGTAAATGCATTGGGTACTTGTCTCCTCCTTTGGATCTTTTTCGGTTTGAACAGCAGTGTTTTAAAATAATTGCCACGTAACTAAACACTTTTAAAC
Source organism: Octopus sinensis (assembly GCF_006345805.1). Classification (NCBI taxonomy): domain Eukaryota; kingdom Metazoa; phylum Mollusca; class Cephalopoda; order Octopoda; family Octopodidae; genus Octopus; species Octopus sinensis. Next base: position 21,795,321 of record NC_043004.1, read on the forward strand.
TTCGTATACTGGTAGAATGTGTTTATAAAACATATTTTTCTCTTGGCTTTATTGAGAAAATTCTATAGTTTGTAAGATATTTGTTGTTTTTTTTCTTCAATATCTGCAATTTCAACCAATCAATGACGTCTATTGAGGTGAAAACATTCTGTGCCGTATGAAAATGTCACTCGTTTAAGAAACAGATTGGGTTTATTTATATTTCTGAAGAAAAAAAATACCCTTTCCCCCACCCCTAACCTTAACCCTAACCCTAATCCTAACCCTAATCCTAACCCTAACCCTAACTAACCCTAACCCTAAAACAGATTGAAATGCAATAGATCGATACTAGGGTCATAATTATGGGTGACAATTTCATATGACACTGCTAGAAAAAACTGCCGTTCAAACCGAAAAGATCCCCTCCTTTTCATCCACTCGAGTATACATACTTACTTATGTACATATACAACATAACATATGCATGTATTTAGAGACAGGCATTAGACAGTAGTTCGTTCTCTCTTTCATGTCCGCTATCCTGCTACATGTCTTTTGTCAAACCATACAAAACAATACTTTTTACATGTAGTTACTTTCGACGTCTAGCATGGTGTCTTTTTAAATTGCAAACTATACGCAAATTAAGCAAATGTTGTCCGGCTTGGTGACTTTGCTGGTAACTTGTTAGTTCAAACTCGAAAAGAATAAACAGCCAAAACCATTGCAGACTGAACTACCTAATCCTGTATGCAAATCGTACGTTTTCGTATAGCTCGTTTAAATTCTGCATGCGAAATTAACATTTTTTTTGTTTTTGAAATAGTTTTACAATCATTTACTTGTTTTTCTCCATTGATGATGATCAAAAGCATTGTTTAAAAGTTGACTTTCTTTAGTTCAGATGCTTTGAAGTTGTCTTGTTCGTGCTGTAGTTACCTTCCACATAAAAACTAACCGTACAGCTTCTGTTTTAGTATATTCTGATATTTCATTCATACAATGTATCCACTCCAACGTAATCAATTTTGTACCACGGGAACCAGCTGGTATTCAGTGTCTTATACATTTCTCATAGCAGTACTGAAGAACTTTTACATAGCATTTTTAAGGAGCCCTTAAAAAGAAGGAGGAGAGTCAATACATTGACCCAATACATGGCAACTTTTGATAATATTTTGATGTTATGTTGATACCAGGCACTAAAATCAGGAGTCCTGACAGAATGGATTACTATCTTAAGTCAAAATGATATTCGCGAATCAGGAATGGCTGATTTTGCTCTCAGAAAGACAAAAGTATTTAATACTTACCGTCTTTTTTTCTTGGTAAGGTCATTCCCCACGTGTTTCCGAAGCAAGCTGTAACATTACATCGATGCTAACAGGTTAATGCTAGGGTGAAATTAGTGGCATCATGCATAAATAAAAGCCATGAGAATATGTAGGCCTCTATCAATATGCGAAACGGTTATAAGGGAAATCGTAAATGAGATAATTAAATCATCAGTATAGGTAGCCAAATAGAGAAAATTAAAAAAAGGTCTACAAGAACGATGACTCGCGGATTCCAGAACAAAATTCCGTTCAAAATCATGGTCGATGCTACAACAAAAATACAAGAGATAGAGAGTTAATGCATGGACATTGTTCGATTCAAGCCCAAACTATTGTTACCCTTTGAAATTAATTAATAGTGCAAAATGAAGGGAAAGCAATGCTAATTTGGGTCAATTTGCCTCTTCATCCGGATGATTATCCAGTTGTCAGTAATGATGAGAAAATAAGGTGCATGCTCCTACCACCCAACATTCCATCTTATGGATCAACGTATAATTGTTGTCGACAAACGATTATATCAATGATAATATTTGGATGAATCTCTTTTGAGGACGCAAAAACATATAAATGAAGGAAGACGCATGAAGACAAGTAACTCTAAACAAGAATCTGAACTCAGTAATAAATTCACTTTACCAGCTTCTTGGACGGCTTTGTGATTACCAATCTAACCAACGCAGAGAAAAATCAAAAAGATGTTAACTAAAATTATTGTTTCTTTCAAAAACTTTAAGCAGTCGATTATTTTCGAAGAGTTAAGAGAGTACGAAAAAAAGGATATCGCAAAACACAACGCCAGTACTTGAATGGGAGACCGAAAAGACACGGATACCAAGTATTAACGGATGAAGAACTTACGAAAGTAGTTCTTCTTGGTGACAGGAAGGATACTGAGGATGATGAAGTCGACGAACCGTCGCTCAGAAGCATCGGTTCTCTGTTATCCAAATATCTTTGGATAATATTTTTTCATACATCGATATGATAACAGCTACTAACCATTTTTCAAGTTTCACTTCCTTTTGAAAATTTCTTTCAAATTTATGTTTAAAACATCAGAGGTAACAATTCTTTAAAAATAAATGTATATATATAAAATAACATACATATGTAAATATATATATAATATATTATTATTATATTATTATTATTATTATTATTATTATTATCATATACATATACATACAAGCACACACACACACATATATATATGTAAATATACCCGTATACATTTACATACACACGTACGCACGCATACACATATACACAGATACCTATGCACATATTGTTATGTATATATGCATGCATGCTTACATATTCATAAGCATACACACACACACACATATGTAGGCACAGGTTCAGTTCCACTGCTTGCCACCTTGGGAAAGTGTCAACTACTATAGCTTCGGGTCGACGAAACCTTTGTGACTGGATTGGGTTGGCGGAAACTGAAGGAAGCCCGTCATATAACTATATGTGTGTGTATATCTATCTCTCTCTGTCTCTCTCTCTCTATATATATATATATACATGTGTGTGTGCATGTATTTATATTTATATGTGAGCTTCAGTGCCTCTGTTTGTCCCCCAGCATCATTTGACAACCAATGCTGGTGTGTATATCCTCGTAAAAGGAACCGATAGAGTAAGTACTATATATATACGCGCATACTCGCATAGTCATCATATATACATATAAAGGAATAAGGGATATTTGAGAAAATAGGAGATGTCAAGTTTATTGATAAGTAATGAAAAATGCCAGATTTATGAAGGCAAGATCCTAATTGTATTGCCGAAAACCTGAGTGCAGTAGGGTTATTGGGTAGCCAGAGGTGACTAATGTTAGAGGCTTGTAAATAAGATAAATGAAGCCATCGAAGGACAGCCTGTCAGGAAGATAAATCTGATATGGCAAGGGGTTGGGGAAGAGTTTAACATTAACTGGTTATAATGGTGTTAGTTATAAAAGTTTAAAATATTGAAATACTTCTGAAAGAGCGTGTTTATTACTATGAAATATATAAATTAGTAATGAATGAGATATACTGTGATTAATGATAGATTAAAATAAATAGATAAGTTCAGTAAATAAAGAAATCTTTCAAGTTAAGTATATAAATTTAATTTAAATAGTGTTTAATTATAATAGGTATTATATAAATTATAAGCTAGATGAGGTATAGAAATATGAATTAACGAAGAAGAATAGAGACGTACAAAAATATATAAAGGAAAATGATGATAACGTTAATATACTAATTTAATTAAGTAAGCTTATATCATGTCTGAACTACATATTAGTTGAAATAAAATGTCTGATAGCTATACAGAGTTAGCTGTGTTAGTGAATTTGGATTTGTAGTGAAAGCTAGTGTATTTATGAACATAAGAGGAGAACGGTTCGTGATGCTTGTTTAGTAACTGTGCTGCAACTGAATAAGTATTACATAAATCATAAAGCAGATCAAGTATAGAAACATGAATTAAAGGAGAAAGATAAAGTAGGCATTTATAGAATCGAACAACATAGAAGAATATGATGATAAGGTAAATATACTAATTTAACGAAGTGAGCCTGTATCATATCCGAACTACATATCAATGAAAATAAAATGTACGATATATATAGAGAGGTTGTAGTCTTACTGCATTTGCGTTTGTGGTAAAATCTAAAATTTTTAAAGATCTATGAGCACAGGAGGAGAAAGCTTCGTGGTGCTTATTTGATAATTGTGCCTGGTTATGCGACATTATTTCTATGGATTCTTTTAAATATAAGCAGCGAGGAGAATTTTGGCCACGGTATTGAAGCCCTGAGTCAATAATAGACCATGCTATGCCATGTGGTATAGCTTTTCCTAAGGTAGTGTACATGTTTTGCCAGCAAACTAGATTTATTATGTTTTTCGTAATTGAATGAATTTAAATGCACTGAGTATCTTTGCTTAAAACTAAAAGTAGCTCCTTGGTGGATTCTTAGATTTTATTTAGGACTACGTTAAACCTTTCTCAGTAAGCTTGTAAATGACAATTATCACGTTTGTTTTTGAAGTTACAATTGGAGGTGTCTGGTTTAGAAATCTTTCTGCTCAGTGTAATTATAAAGTCTAGGATTAAGTCAAGTCTATTTGATACATTCTTCACATATTTGATATACACTGTGTCATATGTGCCATTGTTATAAGTTCAATATTAAAACACGAGAAATTATGTACATTATTTACATTCGACGGATATTTGTCCTCATCTTGTTTGTTGTTAACACAAGGTTTCGGCTGATATACCCTCCAGCCTTCTTCGGGTGTCTTGTTGACATTTTGAACTTGGGTTCTCATTCCTAACCACTACGCCATATAATATAATAATAATAATAATAATAATAATAATAATAATAATAATAATAATAATAACAATAATAATACCCAAGGCACACAGAGCTGCGCTCGGTAGTGAAGTGAAAGCACGCTATAAAAATAAAACTACTGAATAATAATAATAATAATAATAATAATAATAATAATAATGATAATCACATCGAAAATACCTTAGGAATTTCCCCAAGACACCTGAAGAAGGCTGGAGAGTATATCAGCCGAAACGTTGAGTTAATTACAAACAAGATGAGGACAAATATTCGTCGAATGTAAATAATGTAAATAATATAAATAATAGAGAACAGGTGTTTCTATTTCTTTAGAGAAATAATATTTGGCGTTATTGGCATGATTAATGGCGTAATCCATACTATTCTAACTGTTGTCATTGTCATTATTAATACTGTTATTATTATCATTATTACTAGTGGTGGTGGTGGTAGTAGTAGTAGTAGTTG
>NC_043004.1:21805477-21847977 GCF_006345805.1 Octopus sinensis
GTGTTCTGGGGTTTAACACCACTATAAATCTTTTGACGCCTGAAGCTTTGTTTTCCACTTTCCTAAACTTACCTAGCTTCTCATGTAAATCCTGTTGTATTCTCTCTGTCTTCTTAAGTTTTATCTCTGGTTATCTATTTAAAGAAATGATTTACGTGTATGAAATCTGGCTATGCGTTGGTATGCTTTCACTCTTATTTTTTTGCCAAAATGAGAGGGTCAGCACAAATTCAACATCTTAGTATGTTTCCTGAGCTAAATTTTAATTTTTAATTTTTAATTCACCTGAAGAAAATGGGGTTTTTTTTTCATGATATAATCGGTTTATTCATACACAAAAATCGCATCTGAAACAGCTGTAGTGAAACTTAACCCATTTGCATGTTTTCTTTCTGTTTTTCATTATATATACATAATATAAAGACTGCCCTCAAACAACCGCATTTTCTTCCATTAGAGGAACTATTTACATCATCCTATAACATCGGTGATAGGAGTGATTAGACGACAATCTCAGCTGGAGTACCCACATCAACAATAAAAACAACATGGCTCCCATGGATCCTTAGAACTTTCCGGTCCGGAGAGGAAGATGTCACTATTCCCCTCTTCTCTTATGTATGGCAACACCTAGAGTACTGCTGCCCTTATGGTCCCCCTACACCAAGAAAAACATTTCGAGAATTGAGTCACCCCAGACAGCATACACTACAAAAGAAAATGTCATGACTTCATAACTGGAACTGCCTTAAAATGTTGAATCTTAATTCTGTCCAGCGCTGTCGTGAGCGCAACATATTAACTGCAACACAATTTCTTTTCTTCAATAGGCCCTGCTTTATTTAAAATTATCCCAAAACAAAGAAGGAAATTATGCCATCACCTCCAAACGAAACCTGGACAAAACCCTCCAAGGGTTACCAGATAAACAACCTATACCTGTATTCATCTCAGTCAACAGCAACTCTCTAAACGAATGGGCCGTGACGCCACAAAACTTGACATAAAAATGACTTAACAAATCCTATCGGGTGGTGCTACTACATTAGAAATGGCTTGGCCAGTCTTTGGTCGAAACATATCTAAGTTTATCTACTTTATATATACTAGCAGGACCCGTGATTATTTCAGAAAACGTTTTCCCCCAAAACCCAAAAGCTTAGCCTGTGTTGTGTTTGCATAGAAATGTAGCTGCACATCTGCTGCTCATTGAAAAGTGAAAGAAATTAGAAACATGCTTTATATACAAATATTATATGCTTTATGCACAATTTTGAGCTTTGAGCGTTCCCTATCGGAGTGTTTTCTGAACACTAGGTGTCATGATCACATCGTGTGCAATCTCTCAGTTAATTATAATACGTCATCACAATCACGTAAATTTATCTCTGTAAATGATAGCTTAGCTAGAAATTCTAATTGTGCATTGTATTCTCTTGAAACCTAGAGATTAATATCGTTCTGTTCAGCATATATCAGCATAAATTAGAAGTAGGAAATACAGACAAAATTTAAACATTTCCTTTACGCTTCATTTAACTTACTACTCTTGATATATACACAAGGAATGTATTAAGTGTCATCCAATATCCAAGTTATATTTGTTGCCTTGAGTTATGTTCAAAAACTCATTTTTATTGCACATAATTCTAAAATAAATATCTATCGACCGAATTTACAAACATAATGTCATAACTAAGAATATATACATTTTACTTATCTCTCCAATAGTAATAAATTGATAATGCTTCACGTATTTATACGAGCTGTTTAAAGAATATGAGAAGATATACTATAGTAAATCAAACGTTACCTCCTATGCTGAGGTCTCCTCAATGTTTGTTCTCTCTTTATTTCATATTTCACAGCGGACATAAAATATATTTGATACAGAAAACTCGATTTCATATTCAAATGCTATTTATTTTACAAGACAATTCCTAATTTATGTCACTTTTATAGTTATCAAACACTAAAGGACACTCATATAATTTACATCGTCATATATTCGCCATATTCTAACTGATTAGTTTTCTATTAAGACTTAGCAGGCAAAATATATACACGCAGTAGAGTTATTATGTTACTGCGTAGGGTAAAATTTGACAGTGATGTTAAATGATAGTTCAATCACACATGATAGGCAAAAATCATTGCAAACATACTTACACATACGGGCACACACATATATATACACATACACACATATACGCACACATATATATATATACATATATATATACACATTCATATATATATATATATATATACATACATACATATATATATATACATAAATATATATATATACATACATATATACATGTATATATATATACCTCTATGTATATATACACATGCATATACAGATACATGTATATAATATATACATGCATATAAGTATACATGTAAATATATATGTGTATATATATATATATGTGTATACATGTATATATATATGTGTGTGTATATGAATAATGGATTGTAGACAATCCACTATTCATCACTAAAAATTGTGTGTGACACATTTAATGTCTCTCACATAGCAGTATGACAATCAGCTTCAGCTATGGCTTTGATTCGGTCACCATCAACTTCAGTAGGGCGACCAAAATATTGATCATCTTTGAGTGAAAAATCTCCGGAACGGAATTTTTAAAACCATTTGAGACATGTACGTTGTGTTAAGCAATCAACACCAGAAACTTCACATATCTCTTTGTGAGTCTCAGCAGCTGTCTTGCCTTTACAGAAATAAAAAGCAAAATATGGCGAAATTGTTCGTTTTTGCACTCCATTTTTAAATTGACACTAAACTGACAGCAGTAAACAAAATTACGTGCAATATGCTCTTTAAGTATGCTAAAAGTAAAGGCTATTAAATGTCAAAAGAGAAAAATCATAACATTGACAAAAGTTATTCAAATAAATCGTATTTCTATATATTTGCGAAAAACGAAATTACTTTCTTGCAAACCCAACAGATGCTTTTGGTTAGATCGGACCTAAAATTCACCTAAATATGCCCAATGTCACGATGGTGTCTTCATGACTTCAGCACACATGCACCTGCAACCATATATGTTCCTTCAGGCATGCACTGACTCATGTTTACAAACAAGTGCAAGAATGGACTTATGGACACATACCCATACATGTAGCCTAAATACGTTCGCGCACACATATTATGTAGTAGGCTCTAGCGTGTAATAACTCACATACACTCTTATACGCATACACACTCTCACGCACACCCAATAACACATCCGAATTCACACATTCTTACGTCATGTACGCACACACACACACACACACACACAGGTCATGCTTCTACCGGCTCCTAGACTCTTGGATACCATCAGCTTCCTGCACATCTATGACGTCCAAGAAACTTCCGTTTCTAACGGAACTACCGTGATGACAACACATTGTTACCCGCCTTGACCAATAGCAGCCCATTTTCAGGTAGCCATCGTAGACAACCTGTACTTTTCCATTCACTAATATGAGCCTGAACGAGTTAGGTTTCTGCAAGAAGCCTACGAAACTTTAAGTGGCATGCGGCCGAAACAAACTCTATTAATGATAATGACATCCGTTTCTACTAAAGGTAGAAGCCCTAAAATTTTGAGGGGGGAGATTTGTCGCTAACATCGACACCTGTGTTTCACTGGTACTTAACATACTAACCCCGAATGGATGAAATGCAAAGCCGACCTCGTCAGAATTTGAACTCAGACCGTAAAGACGGATGAAATGCCTCAAAATTTTGCCCGGCGTTCAAACGATTCTGCCAGATTGTCGCGCTAAAAAGAATGATAATAAAAATGATTTCAAATTTTGCAACGAGGGCAGCCATTTGGGGGAGTCGGCTAAATCGACAGCAGTATTTCACTGGCACTTAATTTATCGACATCGAAAGGATGAAAGTCAAAGTCGACCTTGGCGGAACTTGAACTCAAAATTGTAAAAACAATAATACTAATACTAATAATAATAATAATAATAATAATAATAATAATAATAATAATAATAATAATAATAGTGTATATATATGCATATATATAAATCTCTATATAAATATACATCTATATATATATATATATATATATATATATATATATACAACCATATATATATACATATATACATATAAATATAAATATATGTGTATATATATATAATATATATATATATATATATATATATATATATACATATATATATATATATATACACGGTCAACTACAGCCTTTCGGCTTCTGACTAGCGCCATAACAACAGCGATATTTTCGTCTGCCGTAAGGCATTATTTTTCAAATACGCCAGCTAACTTGAACAGTCTAAAGTCGAAAGACGACTGTTGTTTTTGTCCTGTTATTATTATTATTATTATTATTGTTTTTTGTATTTATATTCGTATTACTTTTTTATTTTTTGTATTTATATTCGTGTAACGTCGTCCGTTTTCCTGTCATTGTTTCGTATACATTCGATCCTTTTTCCAAGAAATCTAATGATCGTAGGTTAGTTTTTCCTTGGGGCTGGCCAGATCGGAGCAATCTCAAGATTAATCAGCCGAAATTGCGAGGATGATCCGGTTCTTGACTGAAGATTAGAGGCTCCGAATGACCCGTCCGTTGTTTGTATCGTCTATTTGAATGTTTTGCGTTCTTGTCCCATTTTGTATTTTTATATATATTTTTATACATATATATATACATATATCTCTCTCTATATAAACGGCAGTTTGTCTGTGCGTGTTTCTGTGTGTCTGTTTGCTTGTACCCTCGCCCTGACCACGGCTTTCAACCGATTCTGATGAAACTTTATACACACATAGCCCAATGTCATAATTCAAAACTAACGCAGCGAAAATTTTGAAAAGTTCCCCCAGTTCTGAAAACAATCGATAAATTCGACATGGGGTCGAGAATCAGAAACACAAACCACAAACTGTCTAGGGGACGCAACTCCACCTTTTTTAACTCTCAAAAAAAATTTACCATCATTTTTTTCCATTTTTTGCTATTTTTTGGCTATAACTCTCTAAAAATGCTTTATAGTTATTTCCCTTACAAACCTGAGCAACGCCGGGTGATACTGCTAGTATATATATATATATATATATATATATATCGTTTTTATATCTTGTTTGGAAGATTCTTCATGCGAATGTGTTGAAGCATATTAATTGTCTGAGGGGAGAGTCATTCTTTTTTAGTGCCTTATTACTTAACACACTCACCGGTTCGATTTCCACTTCATTTACTTATTCATTCTTTCTAAAGTTTTCGTTGCGTCTTGCAACTTTTCCAATAGCTGTTGAGTAGCACACACTCACACACATATACATACACGCACACCGAATAACACACCCGCATTCACACATTCTCACATCTTGTATACACACACAAACACAAGCACACATACAGGCATTGCTTCTGCCTACTTCCAGACACTTAGATGCCACTAGCTTCCTGCACAGCCACCCGATCAAAGAAACTCCCGTATATATATATGATTCTTTTCATATGTATAGAGGTACAGTATGGTGAGAAGGCTCAGAACTTATAACATTAATCTATTTAGAGAAGTCTTAATCAACATAATATAATGGCATGATTGGTCACTTTATCTAGACCAAGTGTTACCATAGCATCATAACGAACATGCCCGAATTAAAGAAGGAGGACACTGTAATTGCTCGACCATTCAAGAGCAGGGATGAAAACACTGAAATCATTTCTATCATAAAACATAATTACTTGGTAAGATGACCCTATACACACTAGGCCGTAAATCAATGACAGGATGTCGGTGACTGAAGCAATTTTTATCTTCGATGTGCTTGATCGAGCGGACCAGGGTTATAGAAAATTAGCAATAGACATGCAATATTGATTTAAATATGATCTAGTATTCTCTTATGCAATATGATTTTCAAGTTACCAGTGACGTATTTATATTGTTTGCATGCACATGCACTTACTAAATCACACAGAGATGGATACACAGGTATAACTGTATGAATACGCGTAGTTATGCATATATGTATATATTTGTATGCATTTATATACATGTGTGTGTGTGCTTGGATACAAAGACCGATAGGTATAAATTTAAACGTATTGAAGTATTGCTATTTCGAAGGAGATTGCATGACGGTTAACCAATATTTAGAATACATAAATCCATGTAAATCCAAATTCCACTCAAGTATTAAATATAATTTGTCGTCCGATTTCATATCCGCGTTTGAATAATGTGCGGTGTATACCCGAGAGTAAACATCATAAATGTGATCTATGCCCCTACCTTGTGTATATATATATATATATATATTATATATATATATATATATATATATATAGATAGATAGATAGATATATATATATATATATATATATATATATTATATATATATATATATGCAAGGCATGATCTCTCTCTATATAAACGGCAGTTTGTCTGTGCGTGTTTCTGTGTGTCTGTTAGGTTGTACCCTCACCCTGACCACGGCTTTCAACCGATTCTGATGAAACTTGACACACACATAGCCCAATGTCATAATTCAGAACTAACGCAGCGAAAATTTTGAAAAGTTCCCCCAGTTCTGAAAAAAATCGATAAATTCGACATGGGGTCGAGAATCAGAAACACAAACCGCAAACTGTCTAGGGGACGCAACTCCACCTTTTTTTACTCTCAAAAAAATTTACCATCATTTTTTTCCATTTTCTTTGCTATTTTTTGGCTATAACTCTCTAAAAATGCTTTATAGTTATTTCCCTTACAAACCTGAGCAACGCCGGGCGATACTGCTAGTATTATAATAAAAATGATTTTCCTGTTACATTCTACCCTCGGGTATACATGTATATATATATTCCATATCTAATTACACAAAAGTGTAAAGTTTTATTGCTATGAACTGGTCTGATTACCCTGATTCAAACAGTATTTATTTTATTTTCTTTTCGATTCCTTTTAAATCTGTCCTCTTATATGGTACCTTAATATCCTTTCTATCGGTGGTCCGCGATGTGAATGCATCCTGATCTAATGAAGGTTTTTTTTCTACTAAGTATATCAAATTATCTGTTCCCTTAATACCTAAAATTGTCGATCTAGGTTTAAGTGATATCAGAACTATTGTCATATCACATTTCATCACGAAACTCTAATGTTATGTAACCTGAGCTTTTATGATCGCTCACCTAGAATATATTGAAAAGGAATATGTAATCCCGAATGCATTTCATCCACTCTCATCGGTAAACCCTTAAACAAAGCTACATAAGAATGCCCATTATGGATGAATAAGTAATGCAACTGAATTGAGTAAATGCACATAAATGCTCCACCAAAGCGTACCAGTAGAAACACATGTCGGATTTGAATACAATGAGAACAAAATTGCAATTAATATATTTTGAAGCCTTATAATTGACCATTTTTTATTATGATATTTTGGTTAAATACTCTATATACTGTATGAAATTCAATGCAGCGAACTCGGGATTTACTATCGACTGAATTACCGTTTAAATATTTATCGTAAAAACAATTCTATATGTTTCCTGTCATTCGATGTGGTTAGCCAGATCTGGATTATATCAGAGTGCTAATAACGTACCTACTTTGATTCCAAGTCCCCATTGCTTTACGTTGCACGCGCGCGCAGGTCTACACACAAACTCACACACACAAACACACACACACACACAAACATACACACACACGCACGCACACACATGCACACACACGCGCACAAACGCACACACGTAACCATTTATATGAATGTGTACTTATATTCATATATTCATAATGCATAGTGTTCACATTGTGTGAATAACTCATTTTATACACTGCAAGCCACAAATTATAAATGACAGGAAAGAGATTGTCAAGGAATATCAAATGGTTGCTTTGGTAACCAAATCCGTAGTGTGACACAGCCCCTCAAGCAACACGTTAAAACATCACCACTTCATGCCATATCTGATTATAAAAGCTTTCATCTCCGTTCTTCGGCGTCTGACTCGAAAGAACTTTGCTAATTAGTTAAGTATTTCAATGAAGTGGCTATTTTTAATGTTTCCGAGTATATTCTAGAAAGCAATATCACCAAGATAGTTCCGATTTCTTTTCTTGAATCTTCATTCACTTTACAATGTATTAAAATTACAATTCTTATGCGCGAATGTTTGCAATATTCGTGGCAGTGTGGTAAGAAGCCTGATTCCCAACCACATGGTTCCGGGTTCAGTCCCACTGAACAGGTGTCTTCTACTATAGTCTCGGGCCGACACATACACACACTCACGCAAGAACACAAGTGAGATTCCAAATTCTGAACAGCAGTGCATTCTTAAATTACATCATGGCAAATGTTCTGCTGTCATCAGATATATTTTTACAAACATACGTGAAAGGTATAGAAATGGGAGATGATTCGCTAACCAGATACACATTCCTATACCATATAGTTGGTTATTTCCTACCTTTGAGGAGCATAAAAATGTTCCCTCCCACTGCCAGGAATTGCAGTCTCATCCCCGGACTATACTTCAATAAACATTGCTGCAAAAGCGCTTCTGAATATAATACAAAATGGAAACGATATTATTAGACCTCAACATTTCTTTGTTATGATGTCATCTGAGAATGCATGAATAAAATTGGATCGAAACGGGTGTTGTGAATCTTGAATCTCACTTGTGTCGTTCTTTTATACATACGCTACAGATGGAAATGTCCTTGAGTTAGATCTACAGTTAATAAAGGTTTGGGAACCTATGTATATATGCATTCATGTATATCTATCTATCTATCTATCTATCTATCTATCTATCTATCTATCTATCTATCTATCTATCTATCTATCTCTCTCCCTCTCTCCCCCCCCTCTCTCTCTCTCTCTCTTTCTATATATATATATATATATATATATATATATATATTAATAAAAGAAATAAAACATATGCATATATATAAACATATATGTACGTACCTACCTCTACATGTACATATACACGCATATATGAGTACAGGACACCAAAGGGACGTCGAACACATAGAGAAACGAAAACATAGACACAAACCAAAGGAACAGGACATTTTTTTAAAAACAACAAAAAATGGAGTACAGGACAGTTAACACAACGAAAAAACCCCTTCTTCAGTCGCTAAAGTTTCATCTACTCTACGTTTCGAAGGATAAAAGATATATATATATATATACTTAGATCATTGAGCTAGCAAGCGTATATCTATACGAATGAGTGGACACGAAAGAAAAAGGCACTCAACTCATTTAGTAATTGTTAATTATTTAAAAGGGTTTGCTTCGAGTACATGAAGTGTCATGCCTAACTTATAGAAACCTAGCTCATTCAGGTTCAGATGCCAGAATAGAAAGATGCATGATGTCCAATTTGAGTGCTGGAAAATAGGCTGGTATTGGTCAAGAGGGGTCAGGTGCGTGAATGACTCATTGATGAGGAATGGAATCAATTTGAATGTTCTACAAATGTTTACATATCTCCAGTAAATCTAATTTTGAAATATTTAATCAGCACAAGATTTGAAATTTTAAGTGAGTGGGCTAGTCCATTTCACCGACCCCCAGTGCAGTGCTGAACTGTTACTTATTTCGTCGACCCCGAAAGGATGAAAGGCAAATCACGCTCTGCGGAGTTTGGGCTCAGTACCTAAAGAAATGCTACAAAGCTTTTGGTCCGGCCTGTTAACGATTCTGGTAATATGCCACCTTAAATTAATAAACAATAAAATAAATATGATCTATATATATAATATATTTATATTATTAATTGCATTTTATAATTAGATATTGTTTCATATAACTGATTTTCCTCTACAGTTAGAGAAGCCAGTTGAATTACTTGACATAATATTACCGGTACCTATTTTCTCAATCCTAAATTATTTAATTGTACGTAATCTGAAATGCTTAACTTAAATTTTTATAATCATATTCGCATTTTCAGTTATCGTCATCTATCCTTGATATCACCAACTGTAACCCTACTGTTCAAGTAGCCTGTTTTATAATATTTCAAATATTTAGACATCATATTTTACTTGTTTCGACTTGACACTAAAGAAACCATTACAATATTATAGATTTAAACCAAACAACAGAAAACTTATTCTACTAAGTGTTTTGAAACTGCAGGAAATTCACACTTTATGTGTAGCAAATTATTATAAATACAAAAGTTCTGAAGGAAATGTGTTTCAATCACTAAACAATAATAAAGATGACTTTTGCTTTAAACTGGAATAATTTCTGGTTTTATCTTAAAAATAAGAAAACGGAGAGAATTAAAATATGGAAAACAACTAACAAGAACAAATTAAGGCTGGGAAAAGAAAGAAGCTTTCGTAGTTTGTTTTATTCACTTCTCAAGAGTGTTTTCTAAAAGTTTGACAAGTGAGAAAATGAAACAGAGATGACCTCATAATGCAAAAAGAACAGAAAATTAATAGCGAAACATTAAATGACAAAAGAGGCTTAAATATTGGATTCAAAATAGGCTTAAATTTTATAACTGAGCGTCTACAGCATCATAGCTACATTTACTGTAAATTTTAAGATACATTAGTAAAAACAAAGACTATATTGTTTTTACTTGTGTTTTATATCAACATATAAAGATTAAAATTACAATGCAGCTCCAGCATGAATTTAAAACTCTTTGTAAGGGTATCTATCGGTCAGAGCGATTTGTCTATTTGCATGTTTATATAAGTAGGCATTGTTATAAGTTTTTGTTATGGAAGACTGGTAGTTGTCCATGTATGCACGTCTCCCCTCCTATTTCTTTTCACAGTAATCACTATTGTTGTCGAAGAGAAAGGCCACCGATTTGAGGCCAATTAGATCCTGATGGTATTTCCGTCGTTGATGCAGCTGTTAGAAAGCAAATGGATATAAACTATACCACACTGCATTTCGTCCGGCCCTTTAACATTTCAGGTAATTTATCTCCCTGGATAGATATTTTTGCTTTACAATTCCCGAAAAGATGAAAAGCAAAGTTAGAACTCTTCATTTAAAAATATTTATGTACAGAGGAATGCTTTATAAAATAAACGAGTGTTTTATTGCAGCCGTGGCAAATTCAGATCATTCTAGTTGAAATGCTTTTAGAAACCCCACATCAGTAGTTTGGTTCTGTCAAGAATAGGTGTATGTACTTGTTTCAAAGTCACTAATATAATTAATTTTTGTAATATTAAAATTGATAGCCACCTTTAGAGTATCTTCTAGAGCGGAAAATATAGGAGATTGTTTATTTTGTATATGTGAGATCACAGATACTTAGTAAGTCAGTAAGCGAGCACTATAGACCAAAAATTATAAAGACAGTTTCTGGCAACTTAAGAGCAATAAGTGCAATCAGGCAGTTCCAGGATTGTTCACACTACACGGCATTTTGATCAAGTGTTTTACATAGGTTAAGCAATGTTGTAAGACTATGTGGGACGTTAGTCTTACAGAATGAGTATTGAACTTAATCTTAGAAGTATTGAACATAATATGTCATTCTGCATAATTCGTATATTCTGTGCTTTCAGTAGAGTTATCTCTGTTGCCAGACCACTTCGCTATTTCCCAACGAGACTACATAAGTTGCAAAATCGGTCATTATGTTTTCTATTCCTCCTCTCATTAGGCCACTGAACAGATTACAATGGTAATTATTTTCAATGTATTATAATTATTTTAGCCTATTTTATCCTTCCTGTCCTAAAGTCATTGCGCATGCGTAACCAGAAAGAGGTGGTAGTTAACAACACTGTAGACGTACCCTGTATAAAATACAGGAAATAATGTTTTTCTCTACAAGAACAAATCCGATTATCGCGGCTATGGAGAGAGCAAACACAGGGTTCTATGTCGTATAAAAATCGAGGTTTATTCTCTCTTTTCAAATATCGAGAACAAGATTATTTTCTAAACTACAATAACCAAAAAATTTTTTTGCACTTATTAATTAAATATTACACTAATACACTTTGGACATGAGAGCGATAGAATGATACTTATTTTAAATAGATGACAGACTACCATGCTGTTCATCACGTTGACGATTCAAGAGGCATATTCTGTTTATTGAGATCAGTTCAGTCAACTGTTGTTGGCTAGAGTATTTAATGTTAACCATAAGACAGAAATGATTATATTCATCCGAAATGATTAACTGAAAACTTAGAGCTGATGCAATTTGAAAAGTGTAGAACGGAAATTTCCAATTTAGTAATAACGAAATCATACGTGAGAATAAATAGAATATCACAGGAATCACGCGTTACGCATTCCCTTAAAGACATATATACTCTAAAGACATATATCCAACATAGATATACAATACATACATATATAAATACACAAATTCCAACATTAGGGATATTTGGCAGCTCAGTTGAGGAAATTCCCTCCGTAAGATTAACTCTCAAAATCCTGACACTAAATGTAACATCCACAGTGACAGTGATATCAATAGGCCCTACGTATAAAGTGATGAAGAGATTAGTGTTTTGTGATCAGTGTAAATAGTATGTGATATCGTATAGTATTTTCTCAGACATCACCTACTAAAGAGCAGAAGGAAAGCTAAAACTAAATGCGTAAACCTAATGTTGAAAAGAAAAGACAATATTATTCATGTTAGCAGGAAGCTATTCAGGAAATACTGTCTTCCTCACAACCTCACAAACAGCTGGGTCAGGATACACTAAAGTATACCTGTCTATATATGTATTCTAAAGAATACATGTATGGACATGTTTCCTTAGAACTTGAAGATGATATCAGTTGCTGCTTAGCATAATCAGTTGCTGCTTAGCATAATCATACAGTGCGCTCAGCCAGAAATTTGAAATCAGTATCAACATAAATTGCAGTCTTTCTTAGATTCATGAAAATTACATCACATCAGATATTATACTATACATTTGCATTTGAAGAGCAGAAGTTTACCATAAAATCTCTAATAAACGAAAGAGACAATGATGTCTTTAGAACCGCAAGATGCAACCGAAAATAGCAGTTAATTTATTTGGACTTTCTTTCTTCTTTTGAACTGATTTTTAACATGGCAAATATAAAAAGTGCCTTAGAGTGGAACGTTATTCCAACTAAGCAATGAATTATAAACCTTGAGAGGAGGACGGTGGTACAACGGACCTATTCTAGGTCGTGTGACGCCATCGACCTCTTCGACAAGGATATTATTAATAAAGAGCTGGCAAAATGTTTGCCAGCCAAAAATTAGTATGTAACCAGGGGCGTATTTGACGCCCCTGGGGAGGCTTGCACTGTGGCAGACCAGCCCCTGGAAAGGGAGGAGACTTTATTTCTTCCCACATATCGTGGAAAGGAGGTGATAAGGTCCTGGGTATCTGGTCTGCCCCCGGGCACCAAAGCGGAGTGGATTGCAGATGCCATCCGGCGGGGCCTGGGGGATAGCAGGCCCAGGCTCTTAAATATAGAGATTAAGCCTGCGGTCGACTGGGAGGGTGCAAATGCAACTTTGACCCTATGAACCCCAGTGGCCGCGGGTGAAATGACTTTCCCTGACTTTTTGAAAATGTATGGCTCAAGGTATCCAGTGATACAGTGATAATTGGGGGTCACCGCACCCCCAAGTTTCGCTCGTGCCTGGAATCAGGCCATATGAAGAAGGACTGCCCCCGGGGCCGTGCTAAGGTCCCGGAGCGGGGAAAGGTGAAGGTGCCCTCCGCTCTCCCATTGCAGGGAGAAACGGAGGAAGTCGTTGAGGCACCGGTTTCAACGAGAAAGAAAAGAAAGGTGTGCAACAATGGTTGCTCACCAACAGACACGCAAGTTGAGGAAGAGAAGGAGGACCCCACCCGGGTGTGCCGGTGGAGACCCGATCTCCCGCAAATATAGGAAGGAAAAAGGGAAGGAAGAGAAACGGGAGACGGACGGCGGATGACGCTGTGCTGCCGACCGAACCCAATGCTCCTCCTGTGGTAGGTGTGTCACCGGAGCGAGAGGCTCTGTCAGTGGGTTTTGTGCCACTGACAGAGCAGGCCGCGGCCCCTCCCCGTGAGGAGGAGGTGAAACCCGTCGTTTTCTATCTCAGGGGAGGGCCTGTCGGGAAGTGCTTGAACGGTCTCCCAGGCCGAGAACGATTGGACTCGGTCTGTATAGACTGTCCAGGCTGGCCTCCGCAGATGGTTTCGGAGGTCATGAGTCAAAAGGAGCTGTTCGAGGCTATGGTGACCAGTAATAAGGAAGATTTTGCTTGTCTCTTTCCGGGCCCCAACCTACCGATTCCTGCAGGCAGCGGGTCATTCGTTTGGCGGCTTCGATGAGGAGGATTGATCTTGTAGATTGTGTGTATATTGAATAATTTATTGTATATATTTGTAATGGACTATTAAGTCCAATAATTATAAAAACTGTCGCTTCTTTTGGAAAAAAAGAACGTTTTAGAGAAGCGCTTTCTACCTTCTCTCATCAATATCATCCCTGTTTCATCATTCACCTCATCAATATATACGTCCAGCCTGCAAGCTACTCTTTATGGCAAATCTTAATGAAATAAAGTAGCTTGCTTACCAACCACATGGTCTAGGGTTCAGCCTCACTACATGGCACCTTGGGCAAATGTCTTGTATTTTAGCTTCAGGCCGACCAAACACATGTGTGTGGATTTGGTATGCGGATACTGAAAGAAGCCTGTCGTATATATGTGTGTGTATGTTTGTGTATCTGTGTTTGTTCTCCCACCATCGCTTAACAACGATGCTGGTGAGTTTACGCTCCCGTAACCTAGCGGTTCGGCAAAAGAAACCGAAAGTGCAAGTACTAGGCTTACAAAGAATAAGTCCTAGGGTCGATTTGCTCGACTAAAGGCGGTGCTCCAGCATGGGCGCAGTCAAATGACTGAAACAAATTAGAGTGAAAGAGCATATAATGAGTATATATATATATATATATATATATATATATATATATATATATATATATATATACATGCATATGCATACAATATTCGTACGCTTAATGACGTATAAAATTTATTCCTTTCTAGATTACAAACCGATATTTTCTGAATTGGTGAGAATATACAAAAACAACCAAGAAAGAACATACATACATACATGTGTATGTATGTATGTGTGTGTATGTGTGTGTGTGTGTGTGTATGTGTGTGTGTGTGTGTGTTTAATGTGTTTATGTAATTTATGTATTTTATTCTTTTCATGTTGTTATGCTTTTCTGTTTTCGCTGCATGTTTATGTTCCTATATGCATAGGGAGACACACACAGACGCACAGAGGTACACACACACAGGCACACACACACGCACACACACATACACCGAATACCAACTTCCTGGCACTAACAGCAATGTCAATCACAATCAATATATAATACTTAGTACATTAAATATAGAGTTGGAATAATGGTTTCACAGAAATGTCATGCTAAGAGCTTTGTTTCCTTAAAAAATATCTTTGAAGATTATTTAAAATTAAAATAATAAGGTCTGTTAAGTACACGCGAACGCACACACTTATATGTGTACATTCATACATGCGTCTATATAAGGGTATCGGGATAGATGTGTTAAACACTTGCACACACACACACACACACACACACACATACATTCGCACATATACATATATTCTTTTATACTTATTTTAATTGTTTCAGGCATTTAACTGCAGCCATACTGGAACACCACTTGAGAGGAGTATTAGTCGAATAAATTGACCCCGGGATCTATTATTTGTAAACCTAGTACTTATTCTGTCAGTCTCTTTTGCCGAACCAGTAAGTTACGTTACATAAGTTACATAAGCACACCAACGTCGGTTGTCAAGCGATGGTGGTGATAGTGGTTACAAATACAGACACACAAATACACACGTGTAAATACACACACATGTATATATATATTATATATATATATATATTATATATATATATTATATATATATATATATATATATATATATATGTGTGTGTGTGTATATATATATATGAACGATGAACGTCTTTCAATTTCCGTCTACCAAATCCACTCACTGGTCTTTGTTCGACCTGTTGCTATAGTAGATGTTTGCTCAAAGTGCCGCTCAGTGAGATTAAACCCGGAACCGTGTCGTTGGGAGAAGCAAGCTTCTTACTACACACCTACGCAGAGAGAGAGAGAGAGAGAGAGAGAGAGAGAGAGAGAGTGTGTGTGTGTGACAGTGAAATAATGACCTATCCGTTGATCTCTATTTGCAAAATATGAAGAATGGTGAACGCAAAATTGGTTTCCGCCTGGCGTGAAAAATATAATTTCAAGAAAACTTCTTACTTGACAAAATTAAATATTTAGCAAAGCCTACCTTTTTTGTTGGTTCAGTCGTTTGAACGCTATGCGAATCTCCGTATAGATTTTGTTTGAAATACAATGTTGTATAAAGTAAATTTTTGCACTTTAATTTCACGTTAAATTCATTTTATCTAATTAGGTGTCAAATCTTTCGTACCAGATCTGTGACATGGCCACTAATGCACTGTTTCTGCCAGCGACTAATTTGCAGTTTTGCGACAAGCATTTTAACACTACTTGAAATAAATTAAATTTGAATTAGCAATTGATGGTTATTGAATGACTAGAAACGTTGTTCAATGTTGTAAACGTTTCGGCACAACTAAGAACTGTTTTGTGAGAATCTACTGCAAAAACTAATTAGATTAATCGTAATTTCTTGCTTTCCATATCCCATGTCCTCATCTCTTTGCAACTAAATACCTGATAATTATTGGTTTCAAATTTTGGCACGATGTCAGCAATTTCAGTAGTGGTGATAAGTCGATTCCAACGAACCCAGTGCTCAACTGGGACTTACTTTATCGAACCTGAAAGGATGAAATGCATAATCGAGCATGGCGGAATTTCAACTCAGAACGTAAAAGCAGACGGAATGTTGCTGAGCAATTTTCCTGGCGCAGTAACGACTCTGCCAGCATGCTGCATAAAGCTCAGCGTCTATAATTTGTGTGTCTTAAGTGCCCGTTTACATTCTACTGTGACTTGAAGAAAATATCATCGTCATATCGAAGATTTGGAAAGATTGTATCAGAGTTGCTATAGGAGTTTGAAATGGCAGTCCCTCATATTAGACACCGCTAGCATACGCGGTATTAAAATGCTCCTCATACGCAATGAAACGCGCTGGGTTGAGCGCTTTAGTAGGATGCATGATGACAGGTTACCTACGCTGTTGTTTTACGGGGAGTCGTAACATAGTGAACTAACGAGACACAACTGTGAAAAACTTCTGAAGCATGCCATCTGAGCGTTGAGGAACATTTGAAGCAGATGACGAGAAGATCTATCGGTCTGGAAAGAAGTGATTTACATCGATTCTAAAACATTTGAAACATGGAAAACTGAGCAATTCATCGTGGATGGTACTTTGTAAACAAGAGTTGATTTCAAGCCCAGGCACTCTTCCGACGGAAAATGTTTGCAACAGCTGCAGTAGGTTCTCTATTTTCAAAGCCAAACTTGCTTCTAGTCAGGAAACGGTTTTCTGTATGGAAGTGTATATCACCCTATGTATGTATGTATGTATGTCACTTTCGAGTGCTACTGGTAACATGTAACCCAGTACGACCTGTTGCATAGTCGGGCCGTCGGCGACTAAACCGGCAACCCCACCAAGCTTGCTTGGTGAGCAGAGTGTTTATTGGACACCCTGCGGGATGAAAAGCAAAACCCGTCAAAGGGAGGAGGAACTCTTGAGAGTCAACGGCCATCCAATAACTGTTTTTTTTTCTTCTTAAGGCTTAAGGCTGTATCATGCGCGGGGACATAGAAATAATTGAACTGAATACCCGATCGCGCGGTTAAATCATTGGGAGTGAAGAACTCCTAGCCTTTGTTAGGGCATCCTTCTATGAGAAGGTAACTCAGGTAACTGGGATAACTCCGACATAAAACCTGCAGCTCAGTGGTTGCCGATGATGTTGACTTGTTCTTCTTTTCGGATTATAGTTGATGTTGCTTAGTGAGTGGGATTGGCTCAGTGCACAGCCTTTCCTCACTTTAAAAAAATCTTCTTGCACAGGCATTGCATGATAACAACATTGTTCATGATTGTTGATGGTGCTGTGAGTCTCAACTGAATGGCTGGCTGTAGCCTTAAAAAGCAAACAAAAGTCACATTCGATCACAGAACCAACAGCAGTTCAGCTTCGTGCAATGGCTATACTAGATAACGAGGGTGCAGCCATCATGTATGTAGGTAGATAGGTATCCTTAGTTAATAAATTCTTATATGAGTATTTTCTAGTCAGAAAATGGTTTTCTGTATGGAAGTGTATATCACCCTATGTATGTATGTATGTATGTATGTATTATGTATGTATTATGTATGTATGTAGGTAGGTAGGTAAGTAGGTAAGTAGGTAGGTAGGTAGGTAGGTAGGTAGGTAGGTAGGTAGGTAGGTAGGTAGGTAGGTAGGTTAGTATGTAGGTTGGTAGACAGTAAGAAATATATCTTACAATAATTATAACGTAACTCTTATAAAATTTCTAACTCAAATCATTAAATGTACACTAATTTTCTAAAAATACTATTTATTACCTCAAGATAAATGTAAATAAACAACTTTCGCAAATTGTATAATTGTATAAATATGTTGTAGAAATATGTCGGTATATAAAATAAGAGCAATCGAAAATCAGCTTTGGCAAAAGTATATTTTTCAGGAACTTAAAGACACTTAACATTACGTCGTATGCTGTCTCTCTGTATCTCACCTTTACTGTCTCTCTACTCATCGTCTCTCATTCTCCAGGAGGAAAAGCGTGAGTGGAGAAATCAACCAATGAACATGTGTGTCTGTATATGTGTGCGTACGTACGCGCTCGCTCGTCTGTGTGTATGTTTAAGTCTGTTCTACCCCACCCCTCCAGCACCGATTGACAGCCTGTGTTGTGTTTACGTTCTGGAACTTAGTGGTTCGGCCTTGAGATGAAGTACCAAACTTTAAGAAATAATAATTGGGTTTGATTCATTTGACTGAAATTCTCCACGGTAGCGTTCCAGCATGGCCGCAGACTAATGGCTGAAACAAATAAAAGAAAAAAAAGTTTATACATACATATATACATATATACACGCACTCGCAAAAACACAATCACACATATGTAGATATTTATATTAATTCTAACAAATTTGGGTCGGTAGAGTCATATAGCACTATGTACTTTCTTAGGGTATTCACAATGTTTAATTCTTACCTGTATTCACTTGATGAAAATGGTTTTCTCTTTTTGCACGATGCAGAGCTTCTGTTCATTAATGAAAAATAACGTGTATTCAAAAACAAAGAATTTACTTCGAGTATGAAGACCAATTGTTGCCATATCCACGTGCCTATATGGTTGGGAAACTTGGAATTTGTACCGTCTCGACATAAAAATAAAAACTCGAATGTTTTACCTGTGTGTGTGTGTGTGTGTGTGTGTGTGTTGGACAACAGAAGGAAGATGTACTAGAAGATTGATTCACTTTTATAAAAGCTATGAAAGAGCGTAAAAAGGTAACACGACAAAATGTATTGATTCATTCTCTAGGAAAGCTATTTCAGTTTCTCAACAAATATTTTGATATATTTTAAAAGCATGACATGAAGAAAATGTTTTTCTTAGCAATCATTGTCGGGTTTTGTGCATGAGTTTTGAGGATATGGTATGAATTAGCATAAACATGTTGATCTTTACAATAATTTCGTCCATGCATTTCTGCTTTCGATACAAACCAGAGAACTAGAGTAAAGTAGGACATCTTAAGTATTTGGTTGTATTTGTTGTAGCTGCCTTTGTAGAATACCTCGGTAAACCAGGCAGGAAGAAAGTTGCACTTGATAAAATCAATTTCTCTCACCAAGGATGCATATGGCATGTATGGCGTGTGTGTACGTATATATATATATATATATATATATATATATATATATATATATATATATATATATATAAAGATATATATATATATATATGAATATATGTATATACATATATATATGTATATATATATATATGTATATATATATATGTATATATATATACATACATATATATACATATATATATATACATATATATATATATATATGTGTATGTATATATGTATGTATACACAAACATATATATATGTATGTAAGTATATATATATATATATACTTATGTTTTGGTGTGTGTATGTATGGGCATGGTTGAGACGGTTTGATACGTTCGGAATTAACACGTATGCAAAAATACTGTTTACCTATTCGGGTCTTAAGACTGCATGAAACTCCTCTGATGCATCATCAGTTTGATTTCTACGCTTGATATCCTTCCCAACACTAATCAATTTATGGAGCGTGCTGGATACATTTTCATGGCTCCAATGCAAGAAGGGCAGTTCTTTCCATGTCATGTCTAAATCCACTTCCCATTTTCTCACGTTTCTCGTCACTCATCCAGTGAGAAAAATATAAGTGACATGGTTAATAATTGTAAGTCGTGAGTCGGATGTATGAGAGAAGAATTAGTAATAGGGGTACTCAGTATTCTGAGATATGGTCATAATGTCAATACAATATGGTCATGAAGATAGAGCTATAATTGAAATCTAAAGACGTTAAATGTGAGCTAAGAAATACTAGTAAAAGGTGACAGAGAAATACAGGGTGATGGCACGCAGTACAGAAGAGAAAGGTGAAGTTAGAATCACAATACACAAATATGTACACACTCACACAAACATATACATATGTATATATATATATATATATAATATATATATATATATATATATATATATATATATATATTATATATATATATATATATATATATATATATATATATATGCGTATATATGAGTGTCTGTGTACGTATTTACGTATGTATGTATTTAATTGTCATATATTTGGAAGGAAACCAATTTGCGAAAAATCTTTGTTGGAAATAAATAAGTGATATTTGAAAACTATCGTTCTAAAAATGTTTGAAATATAATTAACTCATAAAGGTACTTAAGATGGCAATTTATTCTTCAGTCGTTCGTGTCGATGATCTTTGAATATGAATTAGATATATATTTTAGTAGTCGATGAAACCATCTCTTTGCTGTTTCAGTAGAACAGATATCAAACAAGATATTTCCTTTTGTGTATGGATTTATTTCTGGACATCGATCCTTGAAGAGTTGGTGACATTTTAAATTATTTTTCTTCTCTCTTCTCAGCTATCATTTTTTCTCTCTCTTCCCTTTGTCTCTCTCTCTCTCTCTCACTCACACCCACATATATCCAATATTGTTATGCCTCTTTAAAAAAATGTCCTTTCTCTTACGTCAAATAAAATTGCTCTTTAGTATTGACTTATTATCTTTCAAAATACATAAACTCTTGTTGCCACTGTAAACTATCTATTAAATAGAATCTACGTGGACTCCATGGAACTATGAGTGTCAGAGAGATCAACAAAATAATATACATCAGCATCAAATTATTTAACTATGATACTTTTCTTGCCAATGCAAATAACTTCTAAGAAAATGCCTAAGAATAAAAAGAAATGATTGTGCCTGACACTAGTTAACTATATGAATATATTTAAGCAAGTAAGAAGGAATATAAGGTGAAGTACAATGATTTATTGCGAAATAAAGACACAGGTGGAATCTGCAACTATCATTCAAACTAATCGTTAGTATTAGCCCGTACACAGAATTCTGTGAAGCGGAGCATCGATTCTGTATGTGAATAACTGTTATCTTGGAATATAAAACATGGCGCAGATCTAGACAGAAAATGATCATAAACTTTAGTTAATTGTTGCCATTTTGACTATACACGCAGAAAAATAAATGCTTTATCCTCAAACTCTCTAATATAATCTTTCGATAAAGATAATTTATTAGATGTATATCATCTAAAAAACTATATCATTATTGTTATATAATTATATATTTTATACATTCTGGCGCGGCCATTGATTATATTTATTTGAAGAGGATGTGGAATGAAGATTGAGGTTTTCTTAGTCTCGAACGCTAGTTGTCGATGTTTTCATTGTATATCTTCAGACTGCTAATTTTGGAAGAAACTTGCAGATGCAGAGTCATTCAGAAGACTGCGATTTTGTGTAAGGCGCATTTATACCTGTCTATTTCAAAAGCTATTGCTCTTCTACTTTTACTATTTCTTCAGTACCAGTCTGTGGTGAGATAAAGCCGAACTATAAACTGTATGATAAACATTTTTGTACCACGAGTGTACATAGAGTTAGTTAAAAGCTAGCTTTCACAGAATGGTAAGAGTTTACGGTAGCGACACTGAGATAAATAAGCATCAGCATGAGTAGGGGATACGAGGTGATATCAAAGCATTCCAGGACTAGATATGTTTAATAAAAATAACTTATTTATTTAAGTTTTAAAATCATCCCCTTCGAAATAGTCACCTATAGTCACCTATACACATAGCGTTCTTGTCACTTTTGGAATCCTGCTCGGAGGTCATTTTCCGTAAGCCAGTCGAGGACCTTCTGCGATACGCTCTGGTGTTAAAATGGCGACGTTTGAGCAGCATTTTCATCTTGGAGAAGTGATGGAACTCTGCAGGTGCCAAATCTGTTGAATAGGACGGGTGCGGTAGCGATACCATGTTGGTTTGGGTATAAAGAGAGAGAGAGAGAGAGAGAGAGAGAGAGGTGGAGTAGATTTCATAGTATGTTTTATGGTGATTATATTTTACTACTATTTCCTTGAAGTAGATTTACGATTTCAAGGCTTCAAAGAATGTTCATCGCTCGTTCAGATCAGTTACGATCGAGCAATGTTATGAATCAATTATATTGCAACCGTCTTCAACCCATGTTTGCTTTTTCATTAGCAGAATATTTAAAACTGTGTACGCCAGTTGGGTATTCCTTGACAGATGTTTCGATCCCCGCTCTTATAAATCAAACATTCACCAATATGTTCCTTCCAATATTTTGGTCGATGTAGAATTGCAGAAAAGGTAGAATTATGGTCATAATTCATTTTACTATTCAGCTGCTCTCCTTTATGTCCTGAATTGAAACTTCTGTGTTCATTTCACGTTTATCGCTTTTTGAGTGAATGAAATAATTCGAATTAAGTTATTACTGCATTTGCTTTGTATATGCACAATTCCTATAAATCTGTAGTTTGGTGAAAAGGTAAGGAAAGACATATATTTAATTTTCTCATGTATTTTGAAACACATTCTCCTTTATTGCAATTAATCCCTATTGAACTGACATATTTCACTTGAATCGACAATCTTTTAAAACTATTTCCTATTTTATGACATAATATGTTGTCATAGACCCTGCTCGATACTACTTTCCGATCTGAAAAACCTTGCAACTACGCGGCAATTACTTAGCTTTATGAAAACCGTATCGTAGTCTTTGCGGTTTCGTTTTTCTTCTCTATAATTACAACTGATTTCTACGTATGTGAAATTGCCTGGGTTCTGGTTGGTACAGATCTACAGGTTGAAAACAACTGGAAGGAAATAACGAATAGGCACTATTGATCCAAAAGTATCAAAACATGCAGAATCCATCCCGGCCTTGACTAATCTGCCAGAGGACTCAACTCTTCGCGAACATTGCAGTAGGAAACACCAGGTGCGACTTGTTCGGGTACAAGCAATTTCGAAGTTTTCAGATCACAGCAGATGTGGGGAGAAAGAAGACCGGCAGCAATTGCAACAGTGATAGAAACAATACCAACAATGAAAGCAACAACAACAAATGCAACGAGTGAAACACCGCTCACAAGAGCCACGGAATAGCCAACAAAACGTCCTAAACAACAACAACAACAGCAGCAGAACAAAAAGACAATGATTTCCAAACCATGTCCCTTCCATTTAGGACGATATAAAAATGTCGTGTGACGAAGGAGATGAAGAAGAAAACAAAGCGAAAAAAGTATAAAGCAAGGAAAACGGTGAAAGAAGAAAAATTACTAATAAAAACGGTGAACAGTTGAAACGTAGAAGAAACGAGCCCTTACTACCACAGACAATTATCATTATATACAACATTAAAATCCAATCTGTGCCAGTTACCAAAAGAACAACTGCAAAGAATATAAATTACATCATGTGCAAAAAGAAGAAAGAATTGATGAAACGCGCATCACCATACAAACATTACTAGAAGTATATTGAGGCTACATAGAATTGATTGTGTAGTCCTTTGTTACGTAATTCTTCATGTCCCTATTTTACTTCTTTCTAAGTTTTCCCTTTTTACTCTGCTCTCAATACTCCCTCGTTCCTAACTGTCACTAGCTTGGTATTTCATTAAGCTCACCTATTAGACACGCACGCAGTTTTCCACACTTTTCAGTTCCCTCCCTTCATTTGCACCCTTTGTGTATGATTGATCAGTGTCTGCATGTGGATGATATGCTCCATGCGTCGTTTGGAGCTTTCTTGATTTCTTGTCCATCTCCTTTAGCACCCTCTCTTTCCACTTCGGGATTCTATCAACATACCGAACTACTGCGACTGCGCGCGAGTTTATCACCGTAATTATGTTCCTGGCATTCTGCTTTGAAGACAATATTTTCTCATTTGCCGCTGTTACTCTCTGTTTGTCTTTTCCTTCATGTCGTGATGTTTGATTTCATATGCCTCAAGTATTCCCTGTTATTTGTAGCTAGTTTGTAATTGAATAGCCTTCATCATTTCACTACTTGACAACCATCTGTCCTGACTATTATTATTATTATTATTATTATTATTATTATTATTATTATTATTATTATTATCATCATTATTATTATCATTATTATTATTATTATTATTATTATTATTATTAATATTATTATTATTATTATTGTTGTTGTTATCATTAACTATATAATCTGTGCAGTGAGTTCATAGCCCACCTATGGATAATAATTTTCTTTTACTTTTAGCCTCTTTCAATTCACTAAAATTTCAACAGGCCTATGCTCGTCTCAAGTTGTTGCAATTTACATGTTAGTTTTAAAAATAAATAGCATATTTCATATTCATTATAAATAGTATAAATGATGATATTCATTCTCCCCGTTTTCTGATTCTTCCCCTCCCGCTTTTCCTGCATATACGTATGTGTGTATGTGTTTCTATGTACTCATTAATATATATTTTCTTAGTATGTGATATCTACGCGTACATATATTCAGATATACATACGAATATATATGCATCCATATATATATATATACATAAATATATATATGTATGCATACGTACATAAATGCATACGTACACACATCTGTATATATAGATAGATAGATATAGGTATTATGTATGTATACTTATATATATCTTATATATTATATATATATATATATATTATATATATATATATATATATATACTGTTATGAAAGTTGAGGACTCAATTCGGTTATTGACCTATATCTGAAAGATAATGTCTGAAACTAATTTCAGAACATCACACCAAAATATGCACCAACTGTCTAAAATAATCGATAGTACGATTTTTCGAAAAGTATAATAGATATATTAAAACATTACCATTCACTTATTGAAATATCGAAACACTAGAATGTATAACTGAAATTTCTTTTGATAGTTTTGTTTGCACTTACGTATTGCGCATTTCATTTTTAACTGGATGACTTTGCATTTCCTTTTTTCGTATTGCAGCAATTTCTCCCAGTTTAAGCGTAAAATCGAAATGATAGCAGCAATATTTAACTGACAATTATTTGGGCTGTATATTGCAGTTAAAAATCTAAGAGATAGATACGTCTGGATCGGTGGAAGGAAAATAAAGTGGAAAACCAAAGATAATTTCATACGCTGAAATTTTAAATGCAATTATTTCTGATAACTAACACACACACACGCACACACGCACACACGCACACAGAGAGAGAGAGAGAGAGAGAGAGAGAGAGAGAGAGAGAGAGAGAGAGAGAGAGAGAGAGAGAGAGAGAGAGAGAGAGAGAGAGAGAGAGAGAGAGAGATTGAATTTGAATTATCTTACATATCTTACACAGGCGTGAGAGTTTATGGCTGGATAAACTTACCTAAATTCATAAATACTGCCAAATAAATTCTTTGTTATTAAATACAACTGAAACTAAAGAATTCACAAATACCATAAATCTTGTCATATAAATTGTTTTTGCAAATCACTGAAGAGATTCCACATATATAAAGCTACCATACAGACAATAGTATTGGATTTACATTATTTCCCATATACACATTTATATCTCTTAGAGGACACTTTGTACTTATTATTGACAGCCATAATAAACTGTTCGAACAAACAACGCAAAGATACCACGAGTTAGTGAGTGATCCTCTTCTTGATTGCTCAATTCATGATACAGCCAAATATCCTTTAGATGTTATTCTACTGTATAAAATGAAAACTTCTAGAAAAATCTTTTGGCCATGCTTGGAATTCTTTTCATGATAGGTTTCACGGCTCTGTTAGATTGCACAACTGAGACGAAGTTTGGGTCGAGTTATCCTAATATTTTGCAATATTTCTCCGCGACTACTCTGGTCGTTATAACGTACGCATATCATGTAAGCACACTATGACGTTTTCTTACTGAAAATTTTTTTTTTATATTTGACACACCTACACTTTCACGTGTTCCATTCCTCCATTTCACCAATTAGTTTAATAATGTTATTGAAACATTACCATCTGAAAGATCAGATATGTAGGTCGTTTTATATTGTAGATAAATGTTTGATGATAAATATCGTTTTACAGAACACATTTTCCACGTGTGGCGCATCAACACCCCGGATCACTCAAGGCAACAATTTGTCGCTTCAATTCGCTACGCCCCACCTACTGCATCATGCCGACTGCCTGTTACTTAAAACCATGTCTCCTGTGTTTCATTTATCTACTATCACTCACTTGTTTCAGTGAATAGACTGCGGGCATGTTGAGGCACCATCTTGAAGAACTTTTAGTCGAATGAATCGATTTCAGTATTTTTTCTAAGCTTCGTACTTATTCTACAGATCCCTTACTTAACCTCTAATTTTCAGTAAACACACCAATTCCGGTTGTCAAGCGGTATGTGTGACAAACACAGAAACTGATATACACACAGGCAGACACACAGACACACACACATTAAGATAAACATATACATATATGAAGGTCTTCTTTCAGTTTCCGTCTGCCAAATCTAGTCACAAGACTGTATTCGGTCCGAGGCTACAGTAGTAGTCACTTACCCAAGATACCGCGTAGCAGGACTCAACCACACAACCATACCTAAACAATTGACTTTTCTACCTAAATGCAAGCTATTCATCTGAGATTAATAATCACATTATCTTTATCTAACGATCCTGCCTTCCTATTTCACACTGCACACACTCTCTGAATTTCCACCTCTTCATGCTCACACTATTGCCACTTGTTCATACCACCAGCACAAAAGTGCACGGGACCGTTAATTTCCTCTGTCCAGAAAACTCACTCACATATTGCCCTACACATTCAGCCATTCTTCCGCTTCCACACACTCATATATATTTCAATTAGCCTCCTACCTATCTCAGCTGTAAAATATAATTCCACGTGCTTGCGCTAAACTTTCTTCCGTTTGAAGTTTTTTTTTTTAATCATGCAGTTTTTCAGAAAGCGTTTCATTTTTTTTAATTCTCACATCTACCTCATTATACCTGGCGAGGAACTCCTGAACGAAACGTTTATTTTAAGAATATACTTTGTGTTTCTCTTTCTTATTCTGGTTGCTTTCGCAGAGTGGTCTTATGGAAAAAAGTTACACATTCTATGTGCAATAGAGAAATGTAGAATGGCTGTAAATTTATTGCAGTTACACAAAATGAAAGATAGATTTTATTATCAGACAGAAATATATTTCTAGCTGTCTAGTTTGCCACCTATCAAATATCTTATCTTCTTCTGTGTCCTGACAGTTGGCGCCTAAATATAGGGCTGATTTCTCTCGTTAAGTACTCGCATATCGACAGCATTTCTGTAATCACTCATTTGTTTCTTGCTTTTTTGTATTCTTTTTTTCAGACACAAGTAATGTGTTTGTTTTCTTTGTCTTTTGTACTCAAAATAAATTTCACCCACCACGAAACTTAATCTCTCCCTGTCTCTCTCTATATATACATATCTGTCTGTTGTCACTCTTTCTCTCGCAGTGTCCCTCTCTTTATCTATGTCTCGTTCTCTCATAATCGTTGTCAGTGTCTTCTCTAATCCCATCTCAAAAATACATCCCACTTATTCCAAAATTATTTCCGTCGGTGTCTCTGTTTCCTACGCTTAACAAAACTGAAATGGAACTGGACTATTTGTCGTAGGTTAACAACTTGAGATAGCGGAAACAAAAAGCAGACCTTATCTGTCTGGCAAATTTTTAAGAATCTATTAAATAGGAACAAATTATATCTACCAATTCATGTTTGGTATTATGTTAACCTGCTACAATGTTTGACAATAGTTTTGTTTCAAATTCTATGGCTTTAGTGAAATCAAATATTCTTTGAGATTAGAATATTTTATTTATTCCAGTAGTGCAGCAATAATAATCAGTTTTTTTCCCCGCAAATCATTGTAAAGTGGGCAGCAGGAAATCAAAATCCACAATCTATGAACCAATAGGCAGATTTCATGTTTACTTGACAATCTCTATTTGTTTCACATTATACAGTCCTGCAATCAATATTTAGATCTGTTTGTTTGATTTTCAGGAATTGTTCTCAATTAAGATTTGAAATTGTTGAAATCTAAGAATAAATTTGCATAAAAGTTAAAACTTAGAGGTTTAAAAATTAAATATGTTATAGCTATTTCGCGTGTCTGAGGTAATATCGACCCTGTGTTGAATATCTGAGTATGATGTTATTAAAATGTAATTCGGTTCCGAACACCAGTCAACATATGAAGCTGTTTGCTGTTCTCAGCTACAGGTTACACCTACAACGTGGCATATAATTACACTTAAGAAAGCTGAGTCAAATCAGATTTGAGAATTTTATCCTCAGATATAGGGCCTTCTATAGACATCCCATTCTGCTATAAATTGTGTTCTAATTCACTCAAATCATAACTTATCTTCAAGCGATTGTTTATGAAGTATATAATACTCAAAAAGAATAGAAATATCACGATAGCAATATATGGTAATAAATCAACTGAAACATAATTCATCTGGAGCTAAAGCAAGGCATCACAATATTGGAAGAAAATAAATTATACCGACATCGAGGATAGTTATCTTACATTCTATCTTCAATAAATTGTTCCCCTTTGTTCTATCAACAATCACAAACATATACATACATACATACATACATACATACATACATACATACTACATACATACATACATACATACATACATACATGCTGAACTATTGAGGAATTCTACTGTTACTCTATTCAGGTTACAAGTTCGGGTTGATACCCGCAATTATATGTAACACTACCGAAGTACTTATATTGATAAATAAGGCTTCTCAAAACCAGAAAAGAGAAAGCCGACTCGAAGACTACTCATTCAAGTCATAACTGGAACTGTAAAAAATCTGTAAAACTTCCCAGAAGTTTATTATTAAGTATCTGGCTTGCAAGATTCTTTATGTGAATCCGTGTGTTGAAAGAAATCTTGTTGCGTCTAGTAGGGGTCATTATGCCAATATTATTAACTCATGCACTCGTTCAATTCCACTCCTTTATTATTAGTCAATTGCTTAAGTATCCAACTAACTAATCAATCGATTGTTGTTTGTTCAAAGTGGTTAAACAGTGAGTTATTTCTTTTGTTTGCCAAAGCTCTTTCGTTGCTACTTGCAACCTATTCAATGACTTTCATCAGTTTTCGAAAGCTCTTTGACTTACTGTTTAACCAATTTCAACAAACAATCTATTAGTTTGTTGGATATTTACCCAGTTCACTGATAATAAACGGGTGGAATTGAACCAGTGCATGTGTTAATAACATTGGTATAATAACTCTCCCTAGCCACAGCAAAATATCATTTAAGTACATATGCGCATGTATAGAGTGGCAATTATATGCATACGTGTACATACATAAAACGAAACTTACAAATCCGCCCATGCATCGACGTCAAATACTATACATATGCGTATACATGCTCAAATACTCGATGTTATTGAAATTCCAATGAAGAAGACTTTGATGTAGGTCAGAAACAGGCTCTTTCTCTATTGGAAAGAGGTCATTGAAAAAAAAACTGAATAATATGTATGAATGTATATAATAATGTGTATGAATGTGTGCATGAATACACACATAAATACAAACACACACACAGACGCACACACATACACGCACATACACACACATTTTTATACACACTTTAAAATAGTCAGATCTTCATGTGCATTTGAGTCACCAATTAATATATTATAAATTTTAGAGGGCTCCTGACACCTTACGCCAAGAATTTCAAATCGGTTACATGACGTGTGTGTGTGTGGGGGAGATACAAACACACACACAAGCACACACACACAGACACACACACAGAAAAAGTGTGTGTGTGTGTGTGTCCAACAAGTTTACTAGAGAAGAATATTCTAAGATGGAGAAACAAGTAGTATTATGGAATCGATTACAGTCTCGCTCGCAAGATTATTATTATTTTCTGTATCTGTTTACAATCCATCCTCGGAAATTTTAGCATAATCTACAGAAAAGTATGACTGATTGCATAGTCAGGCAAGCAAAAATTTGAAACACAAGCATAGCTAGAGCTTATCTCAGCCCTCTAAAATAAAGCATTAATTATCATAGTGTACAGACCACGGTTAGCAAATCTTGCACTGTGAGGTTGAACAGCTCAGTAGGAACTATAGCCAAGCTAATTTATTAGTAACAAAAATTTATATTTAAGAATTGGAATGCGATGTCCAGCAAACATGAATTACTCTTCGCTCTAGATAAAGAAGAAATGCTGTCATAGGCAATCTAGCAATTGGTTGTATTTGACTCGGGAGCAAAATGCTTAGTGATTAAATTCATCTAGCAATCCGAAAAACAGCTCAAGGTTCTCAAATCAGGGATTTAAAATACATCATAGAAACAGTAAAATCAGCTTTTGATACAATTCAACATTACAAAGGAAAGTATATAGCAAGTTGAATATAAAGCAATATGTAAATATTAGTACTGCTTAAGTTTAAGACAAAATCTTTGGCACCGTGGCAGAGGCGATTAGCTCTGCAAGTTATTTTGTGTGGGTGTGCTCGCGTGTGCATTTGTTGTGCGAGTATACCTGTCGAAATTAGATAAGCTCTCCGTTCAGCTTTACTTTCCTTTCTTCCTATATTGAAAAATAAAGTACCAACGAAGTACTTGTATCTAATTACACGAATACACAATTTTAATCTTATAACTGTATTTGAAATTGTGTGTATATGTGTCTCATTGTGTTTGGGTCTTTTGGTGTATGTGTATGTACAGACACTTTTCTGCGTCTGATTATTGTACCTAAAAATACAAGTCTGACTGTCAAGTACTTTTACATAATTTAAAATGATATTTGTGTTAACTCTGACATTTGACACTGTTTATTTCTGGTGTTATATTTTTTCTCCTAATGCTTAAAATGTCATAATTTCATTGATACACACACGCACATACTCACACACGCACATACTCACTCACACACATACTCACTCACACACATACACACACACTCACGCACGTACACACATATATAGTCAATTCCCTTCTAGAGCGGATAATGAAAATAGAATTATGTTAAGAATATGAACAACAATTCTACCAACCTATTTACTTGAGTTTTACTCAAGTTTAATTATGAAGTAATACGTTATAATAAAGTTTAGTACCATATTATTGTCACGGGTTACATACATTTCAGAAAAAGTGTAGATTTCATATTTAACTATGACATTTTAGAAAGTCTCTTCGATAATGTGTTTTTCAATGTAATAAAAGTAAAAGTAAAATACGTAAGTTCAAATAATTATGTCTACAAATGCATAAATAAATATATGACAATCTTTCTATAGACCCACCATAAAACATGCATGCAAACAAACACATATACACACACGTACAAAGACACATTCATACACAAATATATCTTGATGTATTTGTATATAAGGATTAAGACATTGTTTGTAGGTCTACGTCGGATTTAATGATACGATCAAAGGTGTTCGTTCGACCGAATTTCCAACTCACTGCTTTAAAATATAGAGAGCTGGGGCTGGATGATAATTCAAGCTGTAAATACTGCCAAAGGCGATCCTACTCCATATGAAAATAAATTTGTTTGAAATTTTAAAGTGTTTCTATTATCTTGTTCAAACCATGTATGTAGTGACCATTTTTTATGCCTTAACTTGTTTATTATATATATATATTAATGCATGTATACGTACGCACATATCATATATACATACATAGATAACCTCACACACATACATATACACGCGCGCACTCACACGCACGCACACACACACACACACACACACACACACACACACACGTATATATATAAGGAGCACTCCATCGCTAACGACGACCAGCGTCCCAGCTGATACGATCAATCTCTATTTGTTTCACATTATACAGTCCTGCAATCAATATTTAGATCTGTTTGTTTGATTTTCAGGAATTGTTCTCAATTAAGATTTGAAATTGTTGAAATCTAAGAATAAATTTGCAATAAAAGTTAAAACTTAGAGGTTTAAAAATTAAATATGTTATAGCTATTTCGCGTGTCTGAGGTAATATCGACCCTGTGTTGAAT
Organism: Octopus sinensis; assembly: GCF_006345805.1. Lineage (NCBI taxonomy): Eukaryota > Metazoa > Mollusca > Cephalopoda > Octopoda > Octopodidae > Octopus > Octopus sinensis. Next base: position 21,838,379 of record NC_043004.1, read on the forward strand.
ATCTGAGTATGATGTTATTAAAATGTAATTCGGTTCCGAACACCAGTCAACATATGAAGCTGTGAAATTAACGTGCAAGTGAGTGAGCAATCCACAGAAACGTGTACAACTAACGTAGTTCTCAGGGAGATTCAGCATGACACAGTGTGTGACAAGGCTGGCCCTTTGAAATAAGGATACAACTAATTTTTGCCAGCTGAGTGGACTGGAGCAACGTGAAACACTGTCTTGCTCAAGGACCCAACGCATCGCCGGGAATTGAACACACGACTTTACAATCGTGAGCCAAGTGCCCTGACCACTAAGCCACGCACCTTCACACCTATATATATATAAAACATTAATAACGAAGAGGAAAGTGAAGATTTTTATTGACATCCAACACTTCCTACAGGATATTCATCTTATCTACAGCTGTTTCAACTGCCGGGACTGTACATTGCCATCGTATGTAAGTATGTAATTATGAATTCTAGTCGTTGCAATTACATCAAGAGTCCATCCCTCACAGCTGTTTCAAAGTAAACTGATTCAAACAAACGTTCTGCGTTGGTATTCGTTGTCAATGTTATTAAATACTCTACTGATTATTTGCAGTTCTGAATAAGAATACAGAATTACCCAAAGAGTGAAGTTACTAGTACTAGTATCTCTTTCTAAGGTTGAGTACTACATATATATATATATATTATATATATATATATATATATATGTATGTAGGTATGTATGTATGTATGTATGTATGTATATATAAAGAAAGATGTGCTAAGAAAATATGAAAGTGCAATTATAATGAAAGTCCTATATTTGTCAATTACTGAAGTCGTATATGCTTCCAGATATTTCTTAAAGCATAGCAGCAATAAAACAAACTTCAGTTGTCTTTTCAATAGCTAATCTAAAAATGTGAAAGATGAGGAACGAAAAATACGTAGTATTTTATCACAAACTTTCAAAATTTGCTTGTGTGAGAGTACACATATGCGGAGACATACATATAGATATATACATACACGGATATGTATATATATATATATATATATATATATATATATATATATATATATATATATATATATATATGTAGTTATATAGATAGACATATATATATATATATATATTTATATATATACATATATATATACATGTATATATATATTTATATATATATATGTATATACATTTATATATACATATACGAAGGATTGATTTGCGCTAGCCTTGCTTGTTTTAAGAAAATAAAAATATATATTATTTATCATACACAGACAGAACATGACATACAACAGATCATAGGATTATGATTTCGCCTTAGTAGGAAATGATCACAGTCCGTGCTAGCAGGAAAAGTATAGATTATCTCTTTTCAGACATTTATATATTAGTCAATAAATAGAATAAATACAATAAAGCGTCTTATAGTATAGAATTATCAATTTTCGTGCTTCTAATAACTTAGGCGACGTAACTAGCAGCTTTTGAATTAATAAATTATGTGGTGTAATATAAACATACTCTCTTATATATATATATAATATATATATATATATATATGTATGTATGTACGTGTATATATACAGATATATACATATGAATAATATATGTCTTTGTGTGTGTGTAAATGTGTTTGTATATATATATATATATATATATATATGTGTATGTGCGGATATATATATATATGTGTGTATATGTGTGCGTATATATATATATATATATATATAGAGAGAGAGAGAGAGAGAGCGAGAAGTGTATGTCTATGTATATATTATGTTTTATCTTCCGTCTTTTATTTGTAGAAGATTGAAAAGGAACACACGAGTTGATATGTATAAGGAAAAGAAATTAAGTTAGAAAAATGCTAAAATAATTTTATCATAAAAACATTTTAGTACCGGTTTCAGTCATTGAGACTTTTTGAAATCTAAGTATGGAAAACAATTAAATTTTGGAAAAATTAAATGAAAAGTTTCTAAAAGAATATTTTCATAGTATTCAAATACAAAGTGCATTTTTTCTTGTTTCTGCCTTCTCTACCTCTCTTGTTTACTCTTGTGGGTTCGAGGTCGTTGAGAATACTTGGTAGGGAAAAAGAAGAAGAAGAAGAAGAAGAAGAAGAAGAAGAAGAAGAAGAAGAAGAAAAGAAGAAGAAGAAGAAGAAGAAGAAGAAGAAAAAGAAAAGAATGTGGGAGTGGTATGATAGTAGTAGGATGTTAAATGGTGAAGTGCCCTGAAAGTGACTTGTTGTAGATGGTTGTAGTGATTGAATTCTTGAGATATCTCCTTTGAATACCACAGCAGTGGTAGTAAAGTAAGGAATGAGGTGGCGGAGAGAGAGAAGAAGAGAAAGAATAATAAACGAATGCGGAGTGGTATGATAGTAGTAAGATGTTAAATGTTCGAGTGACCTAAAAGTGACTCATTCTGGATTATAGTATTGATTGGGACTGTTTTTCATGAATTCTTGGGTATCTCTTTTTAATGTATCATTTTTCATATTTGCGTGTGTTTTATTATGAGGTCATGGTGGATATGTCATTTGTTGTATATGCGTTCAGAAGGGGTCTGAATTTTGTGATAAAGAACGACTTTTTACTAATTCGTTGGCTACAGGTTGTATCGTCCCTGAATTGACAGACGGGAAAAATTCTGAAGTTTGGACTTTTGTTATTGGCGAAATGACGATGTGTTGGCTGAATGCTATATTTCTGTTTTTCAGAATTTTGATCTGGGATCTGTGCAGAACCATCCTTTAACGTAGACTGTTTTTTGTTTGGCCTATATATTGCTCTTGAAACCGAGAGGAGGTTAGTGCGCATATCATGTTCTCCAAAGCACATGTGAAGCTGCTTTTCAATCTGAAACGTTGTCCCTGTTTGAAGGAGTACCCTGATCCCTCAATTAAACTGACCCATATCCCACAGTTGGGTCTTTCGCTTTTTTTTATTCACGGCTTCAGTGTTGTTGTTGAGCATATAAGGGCATTCTTTTATAATTCTTTCTCTTCTTCTCCTCCTCCTTCTTCTTCTTTGTCTTATTCTTCCTCTCCGCCACCTCCTTCCTTACTTTACTACTACTGCTGTTTAGAATAACACCTACGCAAATATTAAAAACAATACAGAAACAAGGAAAATGCTCCTTATATTTGAATACTATGAAAATATTCTTTTAAAAAACTTTTCGTTTAATCTTTGCAGAGTTTGTTTTCCATACTTAGAGTTGAGAAAGTCTCAATGACTGAAACCGGTACTAAAATGTTTTTTTATGATAAAATTAATTTAGCATTTTATATATTTTATATATTTTATATTTTTCCGTATATATATATGCATACAAAAAATAATCCAACAAGAATCTAATACATTCTAATAAAGCGACGAAATCACCCCCCTTCCCACCAAATCCCCACCAAAATTGCTGAAATTGTGAGATAACTAACAACTATCGTTTGTGATAACTATAATACCCTCATTTTAGTCTACCTTCTTCCTCATAGCTTTTATATATATACTTCTGGAATAATACCATGCTTGTATTCTAATGTTGGCGTAACATATTTGAATATTCCGTATATAGTTACATAATAATCATTTTTTGTAGTCACTTCTTTTGCATTTCCTAATTTGTCATTTATTCTTCTTTATTTTCAGTTCCTATATTTTTTGGTTCTCATTTTAAAACATCTTCCAACTCTTTATATTTTCATCGTATCCCGCCTTGTCTACACGCTTCAATGCTTATTATATTTAATACAGTATTAATAGCTGCTAAAAGGTCATTGTGTCATCAGCAGGGCAGGGTCTGGCTAGCTGCTGTCTTCTATTTTTTTTCTTTCTTGTTTCTCTTAATGAATTCTCTTTGATCTTCCTTCTCTACTCTGTTATACACATACTTAAGATTTATGATTTGTCTTGACCAGTCTGATTCTAACCAACTATACATCTGTTTCATCTTTTCTCTCTTTTTCTCATTTTCTTTCCCTTTCTTTTTGTATAGTTTTATATCCTCTAGCGTCTCTCCTTCACTTTTATATATATATTTTCTAGCTTTTGGTTTTTCGGTATTTCTTTGTCTCACACTTTCCGCCTCCGCATCGCTATCACCCTCTTCGTCGATCGTATTTTTTTAAATGTTTCTGTGCTCTTAAACATTACTTTACTTCTACAGAATTAACATTTGCCACCTATCTTTCTGAAGACAATATTTGGCACTTCAGTGCTTCCAACTTAAACACATTAACATATGTTTATGCGTTGATAATTATTTCTATTTGTTTGATGAGTATTATTGCATTGGAATGTACAAACGATTGCGTAACACGTTATTACATCAACTAGCCTCTGGATTTGTGAAATAGCTGTAAAAAACTATCGAGAATTGGATGTTTTCGTCGACAAATATGTTTGTGTTTACGCTTTCGTAACTTATTTCATAATAAATTTAATGGCAATATCTGCATGTTTTGTTTGGTCTCTCACGCGCTCTCTCTCTTTCTTTGTGTGGGTGTATGTCTGGGTGTATGTCTATGCACACACATAGACACAAACGTGCACACACATACCTACACACGCACACAAATATATATTGTTATACTCGGGGACATTTTATGCCAATTAAACACACACGCCGTTTATTTGATTGCCACTTAAGTTTTATTAGCATTATTTTTTATTTATTTGTCTGCCAAATTTCTTTCGTAACACATTTTGTGACCTCTGTGTCTTCTGTTACCCTGCCTATTCCACTTTTTCCTTTTGTGATACGTACCCTACATACCACAGAAAGACGAAATAGAATAGGGAGAGCCAAAATGAAGAGCAAATAAATGGTGCATGTGTTCAAATAGCAAATGATGACCAACCTTAATATAACGATACATATTTCAACACACTCTTTCGTATCAAGAATCGTGTACAGTAAATATATGAAAGTGCATTGCTCAGTCGTTAGGGCATTGGGCTCGTAATTATGAGGCAATTAGTTCGATTTCCGAACCGTGCTGTGTGTTGTGGTCTTGAACCAGATACTTTGTTTCACGTTGCTTCAGTTCACTCAAATTCAGAAATGAGTTGCAATGCTGTTGGTGCTAAACTGTATGTGCCTTTACCTTTCCTGGGGATTACATCTCTGGGGTGGAGAGGGGAGGCTGGTATAGATGTACGCACACATACGCACAACACGTACTTATGCATGCATACGTCAACCATTCTAGATAACTACAAACTCCAAGAGGCTTGCTACTTTCCTCCTGACTAGCTAGATTTCCGCTAAGTTGAATAATATAAACTGAAAATAAATTATGAAAAATCGTAGGTTTGCGTGTGTGTGTGTGTCTATATATATGTATGTACACAAAAACACACAACTACACTTAGTATATCAGCGGTAAATATTTAACGGATAATTACATTATTTCCAACTGAAGTAGAATGCCTTTCTTAAACTGTTCCTGGTTTTACTTCATTGTGGTATATCATCAATAGGTGTTCCTTTGAAAAAAATAAAAATACTGAACTATTAACTATTTTGCTGGGTAATGCAATTTTTTTTTACGTTAGATAAGGTAAATATCCTGTCAACGTAAATGTAAATATCCTTGAATGTAGCATTTTATGCGCTAAGAAATCAACCAAAATACTTGCTGCCTACAAAATTACGTTCAATCTAAGTTTGGGAAGAATAGTCTAAGTCGTCTATATATCTTCTATGAATGAAACGTCTTGAATCAACAAAAGCATTCTCAAGGATGTTTGAAATGACTACACTGCTAAGCTGCCTTAAGGAATTTGTTTTGTACCGAACTTCATAATTTTGCTTTTAAGATTTCATAGGAACAACCATAGATTGAGATGCTAAGAATATCGAGTTTTGAAAGTGTCCATTAACAATGCCTATATGATTTTGAAGTGTAATTGCGTTTAAAGTCACTTTCTAAGTTATAGTTATTATTTCGGTGAATGTGTTTTCGCCCCTGTTGATATTCAGTTATACAATTTCGTGGAATAGAAATATTCCTTAGAGAAACCTATGACTTTTCTAAGAAATTTAAATTGAAAATAATTGTTGAATCTAGACTTTAGACAGATTCCTGTATTATTGTTATCCAGTAGGGTAACAAATTATGTTTTCGTAGTTTAAGAATTAGATCGAATGCTCTCTCTCTTTTACTCTTTTACCTGTTTCAGTCATTGACTGTGGTCATGCTGGAGCACCGCATTTAGTCGAGCAAATCGAACCCAGGACTTATTCTTTGTAAGGCTTGTACTTATTCTATTGGTCTCTTTTGCCGAACCGCTAAGTTACGGGGACGTAAACACAAACACACACACACACACACACGCATATATATATATAATATATATATATATATATATATATATATATATACGACAGGTTTCTTTCAATTTCCGTCTACCAAATCCACTCACAAGGTTTTGGTTGGCCCGAGGCTATAGTAGAAGACACTTGCCCAAGTTGCCACGCAGTGGAACTGAACCCGGAACCACGTAGTTCGTAAGCAAGCCACTTACCACACAGCCACTCCTGCGCCTATAAATGCTCTGCATTTTCATCTCACTTATGACAACAAGGGGGCAGTGAACCAATTATTGGTTCCTCGATATCATGTTACTAGAGACACTGTTTAAATAGCAACATAAACTAAAAGTTTAACAGGATGTGGAGGGAAAACGAGTGCTGGTCAGAATCTGTACTTCCTTATATTCTGTAAGCAATATAGACATTACGTTTACTAATGAATAACATCAAGCACGAGAAATTAAATCAAATCTTCATATCTGATTTTTTTTTTACTAGTGGTAAAAGTACAGAGAAGTCACAATTCAATATGGATATACATACGCACACTATACTTACACAATGATATACCTCCTCCCATCAGAGGACATTGTTGATCGTTGTCAAACTTCTGGGATCAAATGACAATTTATTTAGAACAACGCCATGTCATTGTTATCTACAAAAATGTAACACAGACGGTTTTAATAATAAGGTTTAAATGGCAAAATTATTCTTTTCACAATAATATCTTTGTGACTCGCATTGTTGTTAATACTGTTGCCAATAAGTAGCTTACCTCCCCAATTGTGTTTTTATATCGAACAAATATTTTCACGTTTTACATTTAGCTTCCTTACTAACCTAAATTTCATTGAACTATTCTTTAATCTTTCCACTATCTGTCAGGTACCAAACATATCTCTCACAATCATTTGCTACAAGTTCCTTTTCACATGCCATAGTCGTATAATACTTTATGCTTATCTATCAGCAAAATATTGCTGCTGTCAGTAATACTACCAAGACTATCAATATGAAAGAAACATTAGTTTGCACAAAGACACGGTTTCGTGTCAAAGCCATTTATTATATACTGAGAAAAATCTTAATCCCGGCTTTGACTTACATTTCAAATAATATTACGAGAAAAATGTTAAGAACATTCGGAAGACAATAAAACAACTGAAATTTTACATCGTCGCTATTTTGCTGATTACCTGAAGAGCACAAAGTAAAACAATTGAAAACTAGAAAATGTTATATGTTTTCAGTGAAATTTCTTGTTACGGAAGAAATTGAATTCTTGGACACGAAATTTTTTCACTACTTTGTGTTATTTTGAGATGGTTTTTGAGGGTATATTTATTCCTTTTTTTCTCCTTAAATACATGAAACTATCTCTTTTGAGCGAAAAATGCAATTAGCATGGTTACGGATTCTCAACTCCAAAATGTATCACACGTATTTTATTGTGGTTATATTATAATGAAATAAATCTGAAAATGGTCTGGTATCGAGTACTTTGAAGGAAATTAATCAATACATTCACAAAGACCTAATGTGTGTGTGTGTATGTGTGTATGTATGTATGTATGTATGTATATATGTATACAGATACATACGCGAAGACAGATACTGACATTTATACATTCACACAATTCATATACAAACGTATACTTGTATACTCACTCACATACAATAGGACATACAATGATATACTTTTCTCCCACTCAATATCAATTTATTGATGGATATTAAACTTCTGTGGTCAGCCGAGAAGTAATGTATGATAATTTATGCGATTTTATTGATATTCATTAAAATGCAGCAGAAATGGTTATAACAACTGAGTTTCCGACTACGAAAGAATGTGGCGATCATAATTCGTCTGTGATTCTCATTGTGGTTGTTGTTATTGTTGTTTTAAACATGGGTTGAACAAATTTATAGACAAAACTATTCTAGTCATGGTGCAATCCCTTCTTTTCAAAATATCTAATCTCTGACTAAATTCTACGTTTTACCATTTTGGAAACTAAGTGTGCTTTGAGAGAGATTTGGCTATTTGTAGCAAGACGATTAAACCTGGTAGCAGAAAATTAAATTAATATAGGAACGTCAACAAGCCAAATATGGTTTTACAACCGACGTTTTGTTTTGCTCCTCAAAAAAGAAAAAAAAAATCTGTAGACACATGTTTTGTTTTGCTCCTCAAAAAAACAAAATTTTAAGCGCGTGATTCAGGAAGACCGCAAAAGCAATCTGAAAACGGAATTAAAGAACATTGAGCAATGTGTCGCTAGTTGTGCTCTTTGCTACGATAAATAAATTCTAAAGCAAAATGCTTCGTCGTCTTTCTGTGCTAAATTCAAATTTGTTGTGAACATGGGAGATATCTTGATGATGAGGATGCCGACTATTACAACTATAAAAAAGACAACGACTAATCCTGGGATTGTTCATATTAATGAAAATACCTGATCATGTGCTGCTTGAAAACCAGCAGGCTCACACATGCTATGCAAAGCGTGATAAAAGATGGAATTCCTGGCGTGTCATAGTTTTAAACAGAAATGTTTAGATTAAGTGTCTTCTGTGGAACTGATTAGTGCAATGAATGCCTTTAGTTGTTTTTGAGCAGAAGAATTACAACCCAGTTTGTTACTTTGGGTGAACAAAAACCAAAATACAAGGAGATAAAAGAGATCATGTCAATAGGCAACTATTTCCAGTGTCTGATTGCGTAAAGGTTTTCCAATAAGTACGAGGGCTTATTCATCCTTTTGTAGATGTGCTCTTGAGTATGTATGCATATGCGTCAGCTGTTCTTTCTAAAACATGTGATCATCAAAATAAGGTAGGTCTCTCTCTCTCTTTCTCTCTCTCTCCCTAACTATCTATCTCTATCTCCATCTATCTATTTATTTATCTCTTTCTCTCTCTCTCTTCTTTGTCTCTTCTCTATTTTCTACGCTAGGCATAAGGCCTGAAGTCTTTGGGGTGGAGTCGAACAAATTGATCGACCCCACGCCAAATCTTTCGGGGTGGGGCCGATCGATTAGATCGACCCCAGTACGCAACTAGTACTTGATTTATCAACCTCGAAGGATGAAAGGCAAAGTCGACGTAGGCGGAATTTTAACTCAGAACTTAAAGACAGACGAAATACCTATTTCTTTATTACCCACAAGGGGCTAAACACAGAGGGGACAAACAAGGACAGACATAGGTATTAAGTCGATTACATCGACCCCAGTGCGTAACTGGTACTTAATTTATCGACCCCGAAAGGATGAAAG
>NC_043004.1:21852977-21950477 GCF_006345805.1 Octopus sinensis
TGCTACTTTTACTTCTGTTGGCAAATCGTCTGAAACAACTCAGCAGTAAATTATTGAGGCCCAAATATAAAGCCCTGTTTCAATCTGTAATTTGAAGCAATCTACTCATACGTATTGTTAAACATTTTCATAAATATGTGTACATTTGCATATCCCCTTTCTATTCTCACCTCTATCATTTCCTCGATAATATATCTGACTGAAATATAGATAGTCAACACGTCATTTTAATACAATAAATATATATTGAGACGGGTATCAATTTTTATTCCAAGCAGTCTGTGAAAATTGATATAATACGTTATAGTTGTTTCAGAGGTTTTGATTACCATTTTGTGATTCACTATTTCCATATGATAATCAATATATTATGTGATTACTATGCAGTCCTGAATAAAAGCTTATTTCTAGCCTCAACTATAAATTCAGGATAATACTTCTACACAGTAAATAGTAAATGAATTTAGGATGATACTTCTACACAGTCTGACGCATTCAGTATTTAGGAAGAAATTTGACGAAATATGTTATGATTTGAAATGCACAATCTTTGTTTCCTTCCCATCATATTTTAGCATAATACTGTGGTTAGATGTAGTTTCAGTCAAAGAAATACTTTTGATGATGGTAGCAATGAAGGATCAATATGTCATGCTGTCGAACTAATGAAAACATCTAGCAATTTATAGGGGTGTGTAGCAGGGGTTAAATTCTATTGTTAATAGCACTGAACACATGAAAACTGTGGCAAGGAAATTTATGTAATCCAACAGCGTCCATTTTGTCGATATTGCAGTAATATTTTACTACTTATGCATAATAATTTCCTATCTCCTCTTTTTACTTTATGATTCTGTGTGCTTACATGTGTGTATTGATTCTTTGCCTTCGAACTGTTGTTAATAATGTTTCCGTTGGAGTATAGAATACTTAGTCTCATACTTTTGACATGTAGTACCAGTATTACCCTTTCCGAACTTTAAAAGTTTTACATTTTATCACAATTTACAGCAACATTGAATCACCTTTTTATGTGTTTTCAGTGGCATTCAATAATATTGATTACAGATAATATATCCCATGTATTCAAAACGGTGTTTTTACTAGCTCTGTGCCTAAATAAATAAATAGTTCGTTATTTTTAATATTGACTAAATTAGTAAGAAGATGATTAAATTAATGATTAGTTATAGAGATACGCTGCCAAAAAATGGGACAAATTTGTAGTAAATGTATGAATGTTGTCTATAGAATTAAGGAATATAATCTCGACCTATGCAAAACAATAATGTGCAAATCAATTTAAAGAACAGATAATCATAGAGGGATTAATTCTGTATCATTTTCAATAGAACAATGCACTGAATATCTATGGTTCCTATATAATGATCGATGAAAACATCCGTTCAGTTATACACTTATGTTTGGTGGTAAAGTATAATTCATTCGACTCTCATAATATCAGTTATGGGAATAATGTGTCTAGTATTCGTGTACTTGCTTGATACAGGCGGGTTTATATTACAGATATTTATAAAACACATGACCAAAAAAGACTGGTTTATTACGTATAATATTGAGTATCATAATATCTGACTGTGTGAAAGTTCAAATTCCGCCGAGGTCGACTTTGCATTTTATCAGTTCTGGGTCGATCAAATAAGTACAAGTTACGTACTGGGGTCGGTGTAATCGACTTAATCCCGTTGTCAGTGCCTGTGTGTCCCCTCAGTGTTTATCCCCTGTGGACAATATAGAAATAAATAGCTGACTGTGTGATTCTTAAGAACCTTTCGCAACTACGTGGTTGCGAGTAAGACCCCGCTGTAGTGTACTATAGACCACGTTTTATTACAATAACCGCGTATCAACCAGAGCCTTGGGACAGAAATATATCAGATGTAAACTGTGCGAGGTCATTCGCTTTCTTGAACAGTAGACTTAATACGTCTTTTATCAAAACTCTTTGATTCTTGGGTGTCTTTCCAGAGCTATACTATAGTGGAAGCATCAAATCTAGGTCTCCGAGATAATGATAATGTCCTTTTTCACTTCCTCTCTCTGCCCTTCGTTTCCTGGGTTATCAAAATCACCAAAGTAATGAAAAATTACAAGGAAAACTAAATATATTTCAACATATATTTTTGAGGTCAATCAATTCAACTAAGTAGCAAATATGATTTCGCATGACTTGTTATAATAGACATATCTTTTTGAAACCAGTCCTTACCGTATTAGAGAAAGGAAGGACATCTTTGATAATGTAGTGTCTGATATTCAATCAGATTGAATAGGCATAGTTTACACACTTTTAATTGTAGGTTTACTTAAGTAGAGCAGATCAAGTTCTGAACAACAATATCGAAAACCATTCTTAACTGAATTTGGAACAGAAATTTAACACCTCTTAATATATATACAATACTATCCAAAGGTTTAAGATCACCTACGAAAGTTTGTTTCAAAGTGCAACTTTTAGTTCAATGTCATGGATTTAGATACATTCTTAGAATAAAAATATAGAATAACATATTGCATACAGTTTGCAGTTTATTTCATATGGAACAACACTATACATATTCTATAGGCAAATAATCATACCTCTTGAAGGCAAGTCTATTTGGATACGTTGTCAAAATCATTTTAGCACCCAGTTTTTGGCAACATTGCAATACATGTTCAGTCACTAGTCTCCGAAACAGGTGTCTAACAGCAAATTAAATCGCTGCCTAAGTAAGTGAAATTGGCGAAGCTATAATGTTTCCCACAACCGTGAGGAGTAAACTCACTACTGCTGGTCTAAATGGTTGTTGTGGTGACAGAAAATCACTGCGTCAACCTGTGTAAATACATAAGAGACTCATATGGGTCAGAAAACAACAAAACTGGACTGTTGATCAATATAAACAAGTCCTCTGGATTTATGAATCAAACTTTGAAATCTTCGGATCCCAATGTAGCTTATGTGAGGCGAAGAACTGGTGAACGGACGATTCCTGAGTGTATTGTTTCTACTGTAAAGCATGGTGGGAGAATTATGACGATTTGGAGTTGTTTTGCAGGTAATAATGCTGGGGATGTTAATCGGGTAACAGAAATATTGAACCAAAATGGGTATCCCTCTATCCTCCAGCGCCATGCCAGTCCATCTAGAACGAGGCTGATCGGTGATAATTTTGTGCTGATTTAAGATGATGAACCTAAATATACTTCTAAGCTATGAAAAAGCTATTTACAGAAGAAATAAATGAAAAAGTTCCTCGTAACGAAATCGCCAGCCCGGTCCCTCCCTTTGCAATCTCATCGAAATTGTGTGGAATGAATTGGCTCACAGAGTCAAAAAGCGGCAACCAAGTAGTGCAGAAACTCTCTGGACACTCTTACAAGAGAATTGGCAAAATATTACGAACGAATATTTGCTTTCATTGCTTGAAACAATGCCCAGAGTATGCTCCACAGAAATCAAGGCCAAGGGCAGATATTTCAATGAGTCTAAGAATTAGAGTTTTTCTCTGGATTTTCAGTTTTGTTTAGTTGCTGAGTTTATTATGTCATCCAATGAATATAACTATACATTCATAAAATACTTCACCAGAATCTCTCAGTTTATTTCTATCATGTAGATGTTTTTTTTTTAAATAGGTTTAGGTGTTCTTAAAGTTTTGGCTAGTTGTTTATATGGCATAGTCTGTTCAGAATTCGTAAAGATGGATTTCATAGTGCAGTAATTTGATGGAAGGTAATTTCTCCTTATTTTTGCTATTCGCGATTTACAAAACAGCATGAAATATCACAGCATGTTTTTAATAGTCCTAAAATATAACTGAATTTGCTTTTCAATAGGTGAAGTAAACTTTGTTTTAATGTCTGAATGACGCCAAATAATTTTCTGCAACTATACATGGGTGTGCAGAATCATGCAATCAAGATAATGGCATTTATTTCAAGTAAAACAGATGAAAATTGACATAGTAGTTTCAAACGACCACATTCGCTAGGCAGAAATTACGATAAGCAATACTTAAGAAAAATGTTATAGTCAATGAAATGTGTAACTAGTTACTTTTTATAACAAATACTTCACTTCTGAAAATTAAATCATCTACTTAAATATTTTAGCATAAAATATTCTACTCGGCCTTCTCAATCAAAATACTCGTCGACTTAATTCGAGACCCGATTTAATACCATTACATGGCTCGTAAATACGCTGAGCAGAGTTCACTCTGATGTAGATTCGGAACACATCTCCAGTATGATTATAATTTTCCTTATGTCCCCAGCCAAACTCGAACTCCTCAAAAATTTTCACGGGTTTTATACTTCCCTCTTTGACGAAGTATACCATCGCCTGAAAAAAATACTGTTTATCTTGTATAAACATTAAAGACATACAGGGCACATAATGACATAGCTAATTTCCAGGCTTTTGTTATAGACCATCTTTCTGGTAATAAAAATGTATGTATCGCTTTCAAGTTTTTACTAATATTTCACTCGCAAAACGGTATATTGGTATCAGAGTGTAACACTTAAATATATAATTGAACAAAAGTGTGCTACATGATATAATAATTTGATTATCTTCATTTATCATAATGTAAAGATCATTGGCATGAAATTGATCATTAACATACTTTGTCCTTAGCTTACACTCTACAGTGCCACAGCTACTACAAATATTTTATTACGGCTTCAAGGAAGAGAATATTACAATGTTTAATTGTATATGGGTATTTGCATTCCTTACAAACCCAAATTATATAGTGTCAAACTCTTCAGACTTGAATTAGGCAATTCAATTAAGTATTCTATCTGAAAATGTTGATCCTCAGAAATTCCTCGCTAACCATGTTTTCCTCATGACGTTAAGCTCTACTTTTCCCAAAAAAATTATTGAGCACATGTACCTCACCAGTTTCGTGTGAAGGGATTTACAAATTAGTTCCTTTCTTGAGTTCAAAATATTAATATATATATATATATATATATAGTGAGAGAGAGAGAGAGTGAGAGAGCGTGTGTACACGCGTGCATGTGTATTTATATATGCATACATATTTATATATATATTTATGTGCATGTATATATGTATGTATACCTATCACAAAAATTTGCATACATTGAGGCATGCGCATTGTACACACACACATATGCTTATATTTATTCAATGCAATTTAATCAGTATGGGATATTTTAAGAAAATATGTTGATTCTACTTTTTTTTACCATTTGCGGAAGCACTAATTAATAAACGTCGTTTGAGTACTACATTCAATTAACTTTTCTATAGATATTTGAAAAACAAAGGACTTGTATAATAGAAAACACACTTATCCTCGGAGGTACACAGCTAATTTCCGATAGATACTGCGAGAAAACTGTTGAGAAACGTATTTATTCTTATTGATCAAGATATTGTATTCTCACAGACTGCCACAAGTTAAATCTCCAAGATTTTCTCCGAAATTTAATTCTATGTTCCAATCTTTGAAATACCGGTCGTCTGTATATTTGTTGTTAGGTGGCGTGCTGACAGAATCATTAGACCATTCAAAAGAGTAAGCCTTGCGGTATCTTTTCTGAGCTTTTTAGTTCTGAATTCACATGAAGTCAAAGTAAAAATTGCTTTCCCTCATCGTGGTTAGGATGTTACACACACGTTCGCAAGTTTGCGGATTCGATTCCCGGACCGGATGTGTGTTGTTTTCTAGATCTTCATTTTTACGTTGCTTTACTTAATTTCGCTGTAAATGAGTAATCCTGTAACGTACTGGCGCTCCATTCAGGAGGACGGTCATTTACGCGACTTGGTAAATGGATAATTGACTTTTATGTGTCCTAAAATTTCAGGCAGCACTTTACTTATTTATCGCTAGTTTGAACATGATCCGCTGATCCCTTCACTCTAAATTTCCGGTCTTGTGCTAACGCATTTAATGTTGCAATTGATGATGGTGGTGATAATTGTAGTGGTTAATATTAAATCAACTGAAAGATAATTATGACCAAATATTTCGCGTCTTTGACAACCTCGTCTTTTAAAAACATATAGATTACACAATTTAATATTACCTTCTCTATTTTGAGTGTGTAGCGTATACTTTGTGTGACATGTGGTTAGTATTTCTATGAAGTTGAATAATCAGGAAAAAGCTCCATCGTTGACATGGTATGCCCAGATTGCATGAGGCATAGCCGTGCATATCATTACGATAGAGCTTCCTCTTGTAGAGCTATAGAGCTTCTCTTCTCGATTTCCTTTTCTCCCCAAAAAACACTACCATCAACACTACTGCCACCCCCCACCTGTACTATTACTACTACTACTACTACTACTACTACTACTACTACTACTGTCACTTATAAGTCAAGTAACCCATTATAAATTCCCTTAGAGAATCTAACGTGAAATATTGTTAGCTTCCGTTGGTCAAACTCCAGAAGGCAGATCAAATTGCATCGGTAAAATTTTATGGCAGATTTGGCGATATTCCTGACAGTTACGTTCTAGAAGACGTAAATGTAGTAGTAGTAGTAGCAGCTGTTGTTGTAGTAGTAGTAGTTGTTGCTGCTGCTGCTGATGATTTTGTTGTTGTTCTTCTTTGAACGAGAGAGAGAGAGAGAGAGTATTTCTTTATTCACCATAAGGTTGAGAAAAAGAGGGGACAAAACAAACGTTGGGGTTAGGGTATCGAATGAGACGAAACGTATGAATAAACAAGCAATTAAAATACATACAATTAAATGAGAATGAGTGAATAACAAAAAATGAAACGGAGGATGCGGTTGACCCCACAAAAAACATACTCACACTGAAGACTTTGCTTTCTCCTTTTTTGTATTCTCGTTTAAACCGGTTCTTTCACTCGCAACATACTTGCTATAGACTTCCATCTTTTACCAAACACATTTTGCAACAGGCATTTCTACTCCAGCCTTATTTTCAGTTTCATGTGGAAAACGAAAAAGTCGATTAGCTCGAGACTGGAGATAAACATGCCTTTTGCAATTCTTTTTACTCTCGTCTTCCAAACTACTTCTTTCGCCATAGCAGCTACCGAGAGAAAACAGGCTCGCTCCTCCCTATTCAGGGAGGTCGGCGGAACTATCTTAATTACATATTCGCTCGACAGTTGTACTCTTCTCGAATGCGACGGCAGGTGTTCGACATAAGCCCAGAGTTCAGTCACCTTGAGGCATTGCACCATCTTGTGCAGGACAGTTTCACTGTCCCTCTCACATCTTGTACACAAACCGGCGAAGGTGCACACCCATGTCTAAAGAATTTATCTCGAACAGGTAAAGCTCCTCTGTAACATTGCCAGGCCAGGGATTTTTGGTAATTATCCATAGGCCCCGGACCGAATGTTCTTTGGAACAGGTAGAGAGAGAGAGAGAGAGAGAGAGAGAGAGAGAGAGAGTGCTGCTGTAAGAACAGTAGTTGCAGTGTTGGGACATATACATGTTACGTGCTGTCTCAGATTGCTTTTAAAAAGTTAACGCCGTAGTAACAGATTCCTAGATACAAAAAGCAGCACTCATGTTGCTATTGTTGTAGCTTGTATAATCCCAAGTTATCCCTTGTCTAACAGACATTAACAGATGAATTCAGACACTTACCATTCCCTTTTTCTATTCAAACACACTGCATCAACTATGAGATACGCAATGTGTCATTCAATTTCTAGAAATGATCGGGCTTTAGCTACTATTTCTAACTGATCGTCGTAATACATGCATAACTTACTACAATGTCGCAATGTAGGCTCTGTTAAAATATCGGCTTATCTTACAATATTGTTTATTGTCACCAGAGCCGTATTGTTTGAGATAGAGTAGCAAGAATTTTGTATTCACTAAATTTACTAACTTTGCAAGCAACTTTAGAGAAAATGATGCTGTAGTCTTTGTTTGTTGTCACTCTCGAAGCTGTTAGAATAATGTCATCGGTTTGTGTTTTCAGAAAAAATGTAAATAATAAAGAATGTACAAGAAAGGCAACGAGGCACGAACAAATGCCTCTTCAATATGATTGGTCAATTTAAGGCGGCGATCTGGGAAAAGCTTTAGCATGCCGGGTAAAATTGCGATATTTATATTAAACACGTGTTATGTCAACCATTAGTATATATTGAGTGAATAATCTTCTTTAGCTCAGTATTGGATGAGAACATCTAGATAACCAGGACTTAAGGTCCATCCTGCCTATTTTGATACTTTGAGCTCTCTGTGTAACGAAATATTTCATTTACGAGTTGCATTCCAGAAGATTTTAGGCTTTTTCAGGAGGGACATTTATTGATTCCAAAGTAATACAGAACTTTAATCTCCTTCAAAGTAAGATCTTCTGATCTCAATTCACTTATTATAATGCTCCAGTCACCTCGTGAAGGCCTTATGGATGTCCTCGAAAGGGATGTTTTCTTTATCTATCATCCTTCTCAGCCTCTTTCATCTTCTCAATATCTTGAAATCGACTGCTCCTGAAGTCCTCCTTCAGCTTTCGGAGCTACCAAAAGTCACAGGAGCAAAACTTGACCTGTAGGCAGGATGGGGGAAGTTTTGATGCTTATTTCAGTCAAGTAGTGGAATTATAGGAGAGAAGGAGAGCTATGACTGGATGTAATGAGCTCAATTATTTTCATGCTGTCACCAAAGTGTCTTTCCTTCTGATCGTCACTGGGCATCCTGGAAACAGACTTTGTACAAATGTAGTGCATATCCATATCTTCAAAAATAATTGTGTGTAGAGCAGTTACAGTTACTCCAAACTGAATGATGATTGGTTTTCATCGGCACACAATGCTGTTCATCCAAAAAATAGTGAATTTTCTCAACCAGCTCAACTGTTCTGACGTCTCTCTCACCTACACATCAGATCGTTTCACTACTACTTTTTGCTGTCCTTGAAACTCTTGTACCAACGGAAATCATGCTCGGTTCAATATTATGCCCCATTCTGTTTAGCACTTTATTCCTTATAATCTAACCATGAAGATAGAATTGTAATTTATAGTTAAAGGAGCCTTTTTTTTGTCTGTTTCTTGATATCTGTATTTTGCATTTTGATTATAATAGTACTTTGTCAGTAACTATATCTATGGGTTTAGTTTTGGCTGTAAGCTGCTAAAAATATCACATTGCATTGGGTATGCATTCTCATACTGAGTGAAACGACCGTAGCATCTTATGAAATATTTATTTAAATAATCATCTAATGAAGCGCATTTAAAACTTAAGTGGATGATGTTAATTACACATCTCACGAATGTAGTGCCCCGAAACATCTGTACTGATTTGTAAAAAAAACGAATGTCGGTCGTTCCCTTTCCTGTCACTTATCTATTTACATAAAATTTACGGATACTATGAAATTGTTTGTGGCTATACAGAAGCAAGAGCATTTCCATTGTAAGATGACATCAGGTAACCAACAAGCGTTGCATAGCAAACTACAAAACTTTTACTTTGTGTCTCCAAGCAATCATTGGGCTCTGATCACATGATCTATTTTGTTCGAAAATCAGGACACAGATACATGTGTATTCACGAGAAAAAGACGAGGTTAATCGACTTTTGCATTAACATTCCCCTCGTTCTTTTCTCGTGAATACTCATGTACCAGTGTCCTTATTTTGAAACAGAATACATCATGTACTCAGAGTTATGAAATTTTCTGGTCACGTGTTTCCAAAGCAAGAAACTAGTAGTTGCTCGTATCTTTATATTTTGTACATTTAGTGATATTTATCTCCCAGTAGTTTTGAATACACTTTTGTGCATCTTACCTTAAGCAGCACAATGAACTATATATATATATATATATATATATTATATATATATATATATATATATATATATATATATATATATACATACATACATATATGTGTGTGTGTGTTTATATGTATATACCTCCATTGCAAGCTAGCTTGCTAGATAGATAGAAAGATATATATATATATATATATATAGAGAGAGAGAGAGAGAGAGATAGATAGATAGATAGATAGATAGATAGATAGATAGATAGATAGATAGATAGATAGATAGAAGAACATATATATGTAAGACATGGGTAAAGAGACGGAATGAGCGTTTATGTTTGTGAATATGAGATCAAAAAACCTTAATCTAAAGCGCGGTGAAGAATGAAAATATGGTGATGATAATAAAATCAACGTTGATTATTGAAATAAATTGTAGGGAATATACATTAATATGGATGTTTCTACGAGAATCTGCTACAAACAAATATCCCACATAAGCAAGGACAACCACAAAGATCCGAGGTGTAGACAAACATAGCGCTGTTGCTGCTGTTGCCGTGGCCATTGTTATTGCTCTTGTTAATTAGACCGAGGTCAAGACCTATTCAAGCAAACCTATGATCAAAGGTTTTTCTGCATTGATTATCTTCAATCACAGAATAGCTGGCGCAACATTATCTGATGCTGTCTTTTCTTTTTCCTTCGTTATTTGTTTTTTGAAATTAGTAGTTTTAATTTGAGGAGCATTCAACTGCTATGTTTAACGGCAACTACATAGATCTCTTTTGCTACATCGATCATATATTGTCCTAGATTCTTTATCAATATCCATATTGTTATATACTAGTGTTAGAAACCAGGTTTAAGCCTTGTTATGAAAAATATTTGTAAATTTTTGGCAAATACATGCTTAGATAGACCCTTAAACAGTTTAATCCCGTGCTTTAGACATCAAATGATGGAGGAACTAGAGGCTGTTCTCTAGTGTCGAATGTTTTATGGTACTAAGGGCAAATTATTTGACGTTATCAATAACTGAATTTTGTAAAGTATTTAAACTTCACATTTTCCTGTTACTCTATTTGCATGAAAAATATTTGCTTATCTTACCACCATCAAGTGTTAAATATATAAATACAATGATTAAAAAAATGCATGTTCTTATCAACACAGTACAGGGATCAGGCCTCGGCGTTGGCCTGGAAAAAATGTTTAGATATCTAATTTATTATTTTGCTAGCAGCAGTTTTATCCTCATATTTTGTTAATTTGATATTGAAAAGATGTAGAGGATTTCATTGGTAGACTGTGCAAAGGACAATACTTGACTTTAATCCAACCATGTGCAAGATACAGTTCTATATTTAAGAGATGAGGAAATATGTACATTATTTACATTTCACGGATATTTATCTTCATCTTGTTTGATGTTTAACGCAACGTTTCAACTAATATACCCTCTAGGCTTCATCAGATATCTTGGGGGAAATTTCGAACCTGGGTTCTCCTTCCTAAGGTATATTTCGATGTTATAATAATAATAATAATAATAATAATAATAATAATAATAATAATAATAATAATAATAATAACAATATTAATAATAATAATAATAACAACAACATAGAAAAATACCTTAGGAATGAGAACCCAGGTTCGAAATTTCCTCAAGAAACCTGATGAAGGCTTGAGAGTATATCAGCCGAAACGTTGTGTTAAACAACAAAGAAGATGAGGACAAATATCCGTCAAATGAAAATAAAGTATATGCGCGAGATACCTTTAATTATCATTTATACGTATTGGTATCAAGGAGAGTTAAACAATGAACACAACGTCAATGTACCAAACAAAATAAAGTTAAATACCAGTTCTAAATAGGAATTGTGTTGTGAGAGTAAATACTTGAATTTTAGCAGACAAGATGGAACTACTAGACATGCATCGTTTTTTTTTATACTTATTCAAAAACAGTTTCTTTTACCTATCCATTGACTTTTGCAATCATAAGTTTACTATTCAATGTAAACAGTTTTCAATTGAACATTCACTTGTACATTACCAGTTCACAATTTATTTTCTCCAGTGAGAAGAGTATTCAAGTTAACCCAATTAGGACTTGAACTGAGAGCAGTGTTCAGTAATAAATTACATGAAGGCATTTAATCTGTTTTCTACTCTAACTTATAACTTTCTTTCAACGTATAGACAACTTTTCACAATATATCTTTAAATTTACACTTGAAAAACTAGCGACTACAGATGTGTCATTCAAATATTTTCTAATAGCGTTAGCAGCATTTTGAATGTGCATTTTAAGTTGATTAGATGTTTGATCATATAACAGCTTCGGAAGTGCCTATATTTCCACACCATTATATTCATTTATTCTAATACATTCTTTAGGCGAAATCAATCTCCAATTTGCTAATACTATACTAAATGTCAGTATTATAAGAATAAGCTAAAGGCTAATCTTAGAACGATTAAGCTATTTACTTCAAATCAGCACAGTACTGAGAAAGCAATATTTACTTAGACTAGATTTAAATTCGAACAAATGAGGCGTAACTTTGGACATTTAGTGTAGTTAAGTCTTTTTTTTTCTTTTAGTGTTTCGTACTGTTTAAGACGCGAACTAATGACGTATGTCGCGATACGACACAGTGGCATATATTCCCATCAATTTCTCCTCATTCAGATTTTGGCACGTTGTCAGAAATTTAAGGGGATGAGAGCGAATCAGATGTATCGTTCCAGTATTCAGGTCGTGATTGTTTTATAGATTCGAAAGTCTGAAAGGCAAAGTTAACCACGGCGGCAGCTTTTCACAAACGTAACTTTTATTCTAATATTGTAATTTGCGTTATTAGATATATCTTATATACATATATACATATAGGTGCAGGTGTGGCTGTATGGTGAGAAGTTTACTTCCCAACCATATAATTCTGAGTTCAGTCCCACTGGGTGACAACTTGGACAAGTGTCTTCTATTATACTACCACCCAGACGACCAGACTTATGAGTGAATTTAGTAAACAGAAGCCGAAAGAAACTCGCCGTATCCTTATGCGTATATATATATGTATATACCGATTTTTGAGTGTTTGCATGTTAGTGCATGTCACGGTTGTGGTTGATGGATGTCTGCATCAGTTATCGGTTTTGCATATGAGACCAATAACATAAGTACTAGGCTTTCAAAATAATTGTAAGTACTGGGATCAGTTTGTTTGATTGAAACCCTTCAAAGTGGTGCCCCGGCATGGATCCAGTACGTTGAATGAAAATTGGAAAAAATGAAAGATATGCAAATATTTTGACGTCAGAATATTTTAACTCTTGGTACTTCTCTTGGATTTGAACCTTGATAAGCCCTAATCGAAGAGATATATGATCGAAGGGGTTCCAGTTGTAACTTGCTCATCTCTTTTCTTTAGCTCTATGTGTCCTTTATGTAATACAGAAGACAGTCACTTCAGGTAGATTAGTCTGTATTTCTCGCAAGACAAATGATTTTATTTAGATTTTCACCTCACCTCAAGATTTTAATCTATTGCTAAAGTAACACTCACTCATTTTTCAAACCGTATTACGTACTTCAGCTAGAAATAAAACCAATTACGTCATGAGAGCATTTCTCCCTACATGGTAACCTCTTTAGCAGACACGCTAAACGTCACAAGATATCAATAACTGTGTGGTAGGATCCAAAATATCAACAGCCTGGTATGTCAATTCATAACCAGATGAAGCACTTTCAATTAACGTTTCACCCCCTTCAGTCATTTATGAACATCACTCATCTTGCTTGATCCTATATATGTGACTAGGTAATGCTTAAATACATGAAAATAGGTAGAGAATCTTTTTTTTTTTTTTACTAATTGTTTCAGTCATTAATAAGTTTCTACGCTGGGGTAGGGGTCCTTGAGGAGTTTTAATCCAATCAACCCACAGTTCTAATTTACTTCTTAAGCTTGGTACTTATCCTATTGTTCTGTTTTGCCGAACAGCTACGTTACAAGGAAGTTAACACACTAACGCCGTTTGTCACACACACACACACACACACACCACACACACACACACACACATATATATATATATACATATATATTTATCCGACGGGCTTCCTTCAGTTTCCGTCTGCCAAATCCGCTCACAATGTTTTGATGATCACTTTAAAGTGACGTAAGTAGGCTGGTATGGAGGCTTTTAAGTCGGTCACATATGCATTGTTAATCTATAATTCGGGGTGTTTAAGAGAAAAGCAACAATCATTAGACTTTCCGAGTGAATTTCCAAGCCTGACCAAATCACAGTGGTGGTTAATATCAAACCATCTGATACTTGGTCTACTCCTAGGTCTCCAACAGGAACATATGTATATATATATATATAACCTCACATATGTTTAGATACGTTGTCCGAGCATTGACACCGCATTATATTTGAATTGTAAATTACAAACGGTGTAAACTCATAATACACTGGGTGTGTATGTGTGTGTGTGTAATTATCTATATATCCATACGCCTATGTACCCTTTGCAATCTACTTTTCCCTCTCTCCCTATCATTCGCCCACTCACTTTCTCTGTATATCTCTCTTTCTCTCTTTCACACACACACGCAAACACAGACACACACACATATGAAAAACCACGCACACATACACACATGTGTTTGTAAATATATATACTTCGACAACCATACGGAGAATTATTCCAGGTAGTGCTGATAATTTTCGAATTATGACATTAACAACATACAATTCTCTCTGACAGGAATAAAGGTTCTAATGTGGATGGAGAAACTAGAATTGTGTTTTTGCTTAATAATAGAACTCCTGTAATGCCTACATTGCATTCATGTCCCACGAGTAACCATTAAAGTTTTCAATCTAAAGTGATTTTTTAAACCCTATATTTACATAACCTTATGTACTGCGTGAAAAAATTCCGAAAATATTTGAATGTTTCTAAAATTTTAGGACGCCAACCGTGTATATATATTTATATATATATGTGTGTGTGTGTTGCTGTGCGTGTGTGGGTTTATTAATCATTTACCAGAAAGCTGATTATAACTCCCGTCTATTTTTCCTTAATCAAACTCTGCTACATTGTGTTCTTTTTCACTTTATTTAATCACTGAATAATTGAGATTTCTTCGTTTTTTTTTCTGCGGAGAGGATTTGGAGCAATGTAAACTGATAATTCGTGCTTCGGGTAGTATGTAGATATAATTGTGTCGGAAGAGAAGGTGCTGAAGATTCGAGGAATACACATGTTGTGGGATGCAAGTTGAGCTTCTGTTATGATGGGGAAATTTGTTTGGTTTCATGTTGGAACTTTGTACTGTTTAGGGCAGATTCAAGCGTGGTAGTTACTTGTAAGCAAGTGTATCCATTTCAGATGTTTCAAGTTCAGATGTGACAAATAAAGATCACGCCATTACTTTTAATAGATGTTTGATTATTTTTGTGTTTTAGTGTTCACAAAAGGATGTCTGAAGCTAAATGAGTTGATCACACTGAATGCGACAGATGATATTAATGTTAGATATCTGTTATGAAATGTTGAGCTGCCTACTGTCGGAAGCTTAGACGTAAAGATACTATGTTATTATATGCGTCACTGAGAGCTTTCTGGTCTGCTTGGTTATTTGTCTTTATATTATATTGCCGTATGCAAATGCTTCATAGAAGTTCGGAATCTCTGTCAACGCTTACTGTGTAACCGTTAATGCATTTGACCTTTACTAAAAGGTATTGCAGTTTAAATTTAAATCGGTTAAATAACTTTATACACACATTGCCTTCTACATGGCTGACAAGAGTTTTTCCATAAATATTGTCCTAATATTATATCATTTGTATATCACACTGTGATTTTCCTTATCCACATTCACGCACACATACACATACACAAAACTTACACACACAGCACATTCACACACTACACACACACGGATGTGTATGTTTGTATTATGTAGGTATGTGTGTGTATGAGTGAATATGTGTGTGAAAGGATGTATAAGGAAAATCACAGTGTGATATACAAATGATATATTAGGACATTATTTATGGAAGAACACTTTTCAGCCATGTACAAGGGAATCAACCTATTTTGTATGCTTTATGTTGACAATAATTTTCTAAAGTCCTAGCACATGCAGTACGGATCCCGGGTGTGTTAATATTATGAAGAATATGACTGAAGTGATAAAGAATTTCAACATACGACGTAAACATAAAACTGTAGAGAGACAGATGTATTACTATTCAAGCAAATGATATATGTTGTTCTCCTTCGAACATTAGAACTTGCCGAATGAGTGGTTCAAATAAACAAAATAGAGGCGGATCGAAAAAACGAATATTGGAAATCACTCGGCATCATCTGTAGGGTACGAGGAATTTGAATCAATGAGAGTCGGAACTAAAAACGATGAGAGCATGGAGAGAAAAAGTGCATGTGACAATAGATAACAGATAAGAAAAATTCAATGAGTTAGATTGAAAGAGAGAGAGAGAGTGAAAATGTTGGCTAGAAGAAACAGGTCGTTTCACTATACAGTATTGTGAAAAAGTCTTCGGCACTTTAAACTCTTACAAATTACAAATTGCCAACTTATAAGTTGATGTTTCGCATTGCGTTATTTACAGATGAAACACTGGCCCTGTTGGAGTCATTTCCATATCAAATCCTTATATTTTGTCGTAGGGGTTCTGAATGAGTGGAGAAGATGCGAGACGACCACCAAAAATGACCATGCAAAAGTGTTCGGCCACCTCACATAATCCAATCACGTTTCAGTGTTTTAAGACAGAGAAATGCCTATAATGAAAATGTATTACATAATGTTCATTTCAAGAAGTTACAATACATTGTTAATATTTAGCTTGAATAATTGCTTCAAAGCGCCTGGGAAGGGATGCGTACAAATCCTTCACCATCTTCACAGGTATGCGATTCCATTCACTGTGACTGAGCTCCCATAACTCTTCAAGATTGCATGGATTCCTTTGACGAACACATCTTTAGTTTTATACAAATTTGCTTGATGATATTTAAGTCAGGGTTCAATACGGTGTCACCTTCATCAGCCAGACTCTGTTGTTTTGCACCTGATATGTGACATAGAGCTTGCTCACGCTGAAAAATCTCATCTTCTCCTACTAGATGTATTTGGAACTATTCAAGTTACCGTGATGGTTCAAGAAAGTTGGTTAAAATTGAGGGTTACTTGAATAGTGCCAAATACATCCAGTTGTTGAAGGACAATTTAATATCAGACTTAATTCACATACACATACACTCACACACGCTCATACACACACACATATTTATAAATATATACATACATACACATATATATATATATATATACAGTGCACTGTCTCGGGAGGGTAACATAAAAAAAGGTAGCCATCTGATGAGAGATAAGTATTATCTAATAAACACAATATTTGTTTTTATGTCCTACTATTTGTTTCATGTGCTGAGAACATGCCAGACAGTGATTATAAAAGTCTGATGTCCAAGCACAATCATCAGACACTGACCACATGGAATAACAAATTAAAAATTGGACACGAGAAAAAAGATGAAAAGGTGAGAATGAAACAGATCTTGTGCACGCCTATTTTGATTGTCGTCTAGCATCTTCCCTTCTCATTCAGAACCCCTTCTGAAAATTATAATGATTAGATATGAAAATGACTCCAACAGGGCCAGTGTTTCATCTGTAAAAAACGCAATGCGAAACAAATATTAATAGAAATTTACAATAGTTTAAAGTGACCGAAGACTTTTGCAAGGTACTGTATTAAGAATGGTAAAAAGAAGCTAGGTAATTAGTAACGATGTGTTGTTGGAAATGTAGTGAAAATCGAAAGGGGAACATGCAAAATATGAATGTAGCACGTCATGTAGGTAATTTTTTTCCCTTCTTTGGACTTTTCCCATTTCCTTTTTTCTTCCTAGTGTAGAGCTATGCTCGATACTTGAAAGACACATTGTTTTTACTGTAGATCAAACTCATACATTCCATGTACACGTCCTCTTGTTACTTGTTATTGTTATTAATATTCATTTATTTGATTTGACTATATACGTACATAAATATATATATATATAATATATATACAATCAAATATATATATATAATATACATACAATCAAATATATATATATATGTGTATGATGGTTTCTTTCTGTTTCTGCCTGTCAAATCCACACGAGAAGACAACCGTCCGAGGTGTCATGCAATGGGACTAGACTCTGAACCATATAGTGGGGGAGCATGCTTCTTACCACAGAACCACACCTGCGCCTTTCAGCCATGTTCCGCTGAGAAAGAGGTTGAGGAAACAATTGAAGTATCATGCAATAAAACCTGTTTGTTCAATCCATTCTCTTTTGCTTACATTTTTATGCGCATACATGCACACATACATAGGTAAGAAAATACACACATACATGCATAGACGTATACAGAAACACATACTTACACATGGACGCACATATGCATGCATGTAAGTAGATACATATATATACATATGTATTGACAGGTATTTATATTCATACATATAGACATAATAATATAAATATAAACATAGATACACACACACATATACACATATGCATGTATACATTATATCTCTCCTTAGTTACTTCCGTCTCACAAACACACACTCACATACAATCACGTTCTCGTTCTCTCTCATTATCTCCCTTACCCTTAAACCTCTTATACCAATAGATTTTGCTCTCTTAATCTTCCCCCACTCCTACGTCGCCCTGTCATTAGCTGATGTCATTTTTTCCCCTTGCTTCTGCGATCTTAACTCTTAATATTTACAACTAACTTAATGCACTCTATGTTTGCGCACGCATTTCTTCCACTTACTGTATGTTTAAGCACTCATCTTACGCCCAGTATTTACACACCTCTTACGTTTTTTGTATTTTAACATACGGACACTCATTCACACAACATTCATATACTCCGTATATTATCACACACATATTATCACACGCAATATATGTTAACACAAACACATACCGTACACTCTGTATGTATTAAGACGCACATATCTTAAACCTCCTGTCTCAACTCCGACACACAAACACAGACATGCACATACACACACACATGCACATACACACACACACCGTTAACATTGTTTGTGTTAACACCCTGACATTCTATATAATCTGTGTTAACTCACACACAGACTGTAGTCAGTATGTTCTCAAACAAAATACACGCGAGCAAACCTTACACTTTCTTTTTATCAACACACACACATCGTACACCCTACTGTGCTACATACACACGTACACACTTTTAAAGCTGTCTGCATATTTGCAATCGCGCATCTGACGATCGAAGTTAAATCCCACAAACACAAACACACACATGCACACACTCACTCATTCACACACGTCCGCGAACACAAAGACGCGCAATAGATCAATACACTTTATGTTAAGACACACACATCTGACGCTCTCCCCATGTTAGGACAAGGAGTCACACTTTCAGTTTTTCTGTGTTAACAGAGTCACTTATGTTAACACATACTCGCAATTTACACGCCTTACACACCATACAACATCACTATGACAACACACATCATTTCTCTTTACTTTTACACATGAAATAGACATTCGTTCATTTTTGTACTCGCTGCCTCTCTCCGTCTCTCTCTCTCTCTCTCTCTCTCTCTCTCTCTGCATAAAATTCACACACATAAGCGCGCCAACACACACACACAAGTACATGCACGTAAACACACTTGTCCCCCCACACACACACACGCACAAATGCATATGTATATTTTTGGGGTTTCACCAACACTCAATCACGGATCTTTCGTGATGTTCGTCTAGTCACACAGCTCATCCCAATTTGTCACCCTCGTGTCAACTCACGCACCGAGCAACTAATGCGAGCAAAGTGGTGATGTCTTCATCGGCAGTTTGTAGGTATAAACAGTAGAAAATTGGAAGAAATTGTGGCAGATGTGTCGATTACACGTGCGAACAATTTTCGTTTCCTTTCATTTTTTTTTAAATGTAAAATATAAAAAATTTCTTCGGTTACGCATTTGTCCCCCCCCCAAAAAAAAACAAAACTATTAATTTTTTACAGATTTTATATATATCCGCCAACACATACATTTTTCTTTAAAATTTTTCAAAGTTTCTATGAATTCAACTTCAAAAATAAGGCTATTAGGATTATGGGGCAAGGGGGAATACAATTTCAAACATCTTATTTTCTTCTATATGGCTTGAATGTGGATGCTCGGCATACTTGAAATAGCAGCCAACGCCATAATTGTTTTTTCTTAAATTGTTACTATTTATACTGTCCTCTAGCCACCGACAGCCATACCTAATGAATGTCGAACGTATCAACACATTTGTTTTCATTCCTCCGACCAACATACAACTGATAAATAAATTTTCGCCCGACCCATTTACTAATGAGAAAACGAAAGATTTTTACAATCACGTGGTGTCCCTTAGGGGACAATTTTTATATGGGAAATAGTTTGCATTCATAAAATTCGGCTTTCTTCGCCACGATGTTGTGAAAGTTTTTAATGTTTCAAATCGTATCTGAAAACCAAATTCACATACCAAATTCACATGTAGTGAGAAGCTTACTTCCTTACCACATAATTATGGATTCAGTCCCACTACATGGCACCGTGGGCATATGTGTCTCTGTATGTTTGCCCCAACACCGCTTGACAACCGGTGATTTTATGCTTACATCCTTGTAACATAGCGGTCCAGCAAAAGGACTCCAACAGAGTAAGTACTAAACTTCAAAAATATGTGTCCTGGGGTCGATTTGTTAGAGTAAAACCCTTTAAGGAGTGCCCCAGTATGACCGCAGCTAGATGACTGAAACAAGTAAAACATTAGGTTTCTTAATAGATGCGTTACACAAATTCTTAAAGAATCGTAATTGGTTTCTACTCCCAACTAAAATGGTTTCTTATCATGAAATATATTTTCTCTCATCCGCAATATAATACAGCAATATTTTTCATTGGGAAAGGAGGGAACTTCGACAGTATTCCGGTGATAGAAAAAGAAATGTAGAAATCTGTATATTAAAAAATTAACGCTATTCGAATTTTTTACAAACTATTTGTCTAACACACTGAGAACGAGATATTCAAGAAATCGAATTGAACGTGACCAGACAAATTTTGCAACAAACTAGCCGATTCATATTTGCTGAACTCACTTTTAATTGGCGTCATTTCATTCATCTGCTGCTGTTGGCATAAAATTGGCGTTTTATCTTTTGCCCTGATTTCCTAAATGCCGTTTTTTTTTTATTATAATTCAGTTTTTGTAAATTATAAAATTTACATTTGTTTACAAATTGTAACGCTCTTCGAAAACGTTCAGTTTTTTTATTTTAATATTGAATACCATTTTTTTTCTCAATTTCAAATATTCTTATGCTATAAAGCGAACTGGCCACAAAAAATGACGGGTAAATGAGTGATAGTATTCCTAATATTGTACAAGACCAGCATTTTGCTGCTAATAATATTTATTAGTGTATATATATTTGATGTATATTCGTGTATATTCAATACTCTATATATTTATGACTACTTCTACCCGCGCACATATATATTTTATAATAAATTTTGTGGAATTAATGTTAAATTTAAAAAAAAAAAAACAGAATTTCATGTTGACGAATATCAGCAATTTTCAACTGGAGAATGTTCGAATGTCATATACTTCCAAAATTTATCTGTGAAGTACTACAATTAGACACAAAATACTAATACATAATTACACAGCTAATTATTAGGGCGCTTGATTTTGTTAAATCAGTTTTCAAAATTAGTAAGTCACAAAAAAGGCAAACACACTCCAGATGCATAGAAAGCTAGTAAGCTACAGCTATTCTCTATGGATTAACAAACAATGCAGCCTAAATATTGAACACAACAGAAGTAAAAGACTTAATTAAAATTAGCGATGTAGTTTTGATTATATTTGCCATTTCAATTTGAGCTTTCCTTTTCCATATTATAGATCCACATAGAGATGATGTTTCTATCCTTTAAAATGTTAATCCTCCAAAAGCTGATAGACTTAATATTTTTTTCTTGAATCATTTTCGTAAAATAAATAATTAAGGAAATGCATATCATACTATTACTGACAAATGTATAACTAACAATGCAACCAAGTCTTTTTTTAATACCTGTAGCGCAGAGGCAATTAAAACTTGGAAAATATATGACAAATTATAGTCACCAATACTATTATCAGCAATTTAATCAAAAATTTTTCAGTGACATTATTTCACCTCTCTGGCTATAAAGAACACACACGTGCGCGCACACGCACACGCATACACACACACACATACACACACACACAAACACACAAAGGAAAGCTCACACAAACGCGTTCACATTAACACATACATACATTTATTTTTTAACATATGCAAGATACACGACTGGGATTCTTTATAGCATACATACATACATACATACATGCATAATATATATATGTATATGTATACGCACATTTATATATGTATGTATATATATATACGTATATATGTATATATACACACACGCACACACATACACATACACACAGACACACACACACATATATATGTATATTATAAAAGATCGTGGGTAAGGTCAAAACAATGCGAAGTAAATGCAAGGTAAATCAAGAAAACGAATATGTGATTTAATGTACACTTACCTTGAATTCAATATTTCGGTGTTATGACCCCATTTTCAAGAAATGTTGCCAATGTGCGTGTTTGTCAGCACTTAAATGCTGTGCTCCACCATAGCAGCAGACAAATCACTGAAACAAAGGATATATATATATATATATATATATATATATGTGTGTGTGTGTGTGTGTGTATAAATACTAATAACTTGGACATTACAACCCTTTGTCTAATCTTTCCTCTGACAGTATTAGCTCCTCCATTCCAGAAAATAATCCCCAAAATACAGACCCTTGTAACTGCCATGATGGGTGCATCTGCCCTCTACAAACCCATTTCTAAATGCACCGACCTCAACACATTACACAATTCTAGAGCTATAAACAGGGTCAACTATAAATTTTAAGCAGCGATGTGCCGCTCATATCGATACGTTTAGATACGAGAAACGAAGTAAATCCACAACACTCGCCAGTCACATACATCACCACAAAAATAGACATATTCTCTACGTTTTGTCATGGTCCATAATAGATTCAGGGCTTTGGTACCAAGGTCAACGCTTAGCCTGTACATTATGCTTAAAAGGGTTCATCCCAAATATTAAAACACAACACCTCGACACTACTAAATAAATATAATGAGGCCCTAAGTACATGCAACCACCGCTTATTTCATACCTTAAAATTTTACCACAGATCTAAATGCAGCCGAAATAACCACACAACATATCCACAACACCCCTTAGTTAATCCCCAACAACCCTACCTAACTTTCCTTCGTCTCTATTTTAATGTTTAATCTCTAATTCTTTCACTCCCCTATCTAACTTTAAGGATCTCAATCATTTAATACTACATATATGGACATTCAAGCTGATATATATGTGTGTGTGTATGTATATTTATGTATGTATGTAGATATATGTATGCATACATATATCTGTGTGTATGCATATGTACGTACATATGTATATATATATATATATGAGTGAGTGTGTGTATCTGTACATATATATACACGTGTGTACCTGTATGCGCGCGTGCGTGTAACTTTGTGTAAGCGACTGTGCGCCTGCGCGAATGTATTTGCGTGTGCATGTATGCGTGTATGTATGTATGCATATGCACACATGTATATGTACGTATGTGCGCGCGTACGCAGGCCATTATATCTTTTTTCTTCCTCTCCGATTCTTACCTATCACACTAAACTTTCATATACGTATATTTGTAGTAATTTGACACCCTTGTAATCTCTACACTTTAAATTTTACTACTAAAACTACTTCTCAATTTAGTATCACTTCATCCATAACTTTTCTTTACACATCCCTTAATGTAGCTCTATCATATTACCCCTAATCACATATCTTACACTTATTCCCTCTTTACCATATCCTCTGTTCCTAGCCCCCCTCCTCTTCCATCCTCCCCTGACATTATCTTGACCACCGACTAACATTCCTTTTCTCACTTCTTCCACCTTTTCATCATTTTTTTTCACACTTTTCACATAGTTCTCTCTTTTTTTCTCTCTTTATTCCTCTCATTTTCTCTTCTTCTTTGATTTTGACCTATCTCCTCATTCTAATCATACACATCTCTCCGCTTCCCCATCTATCCACAAACACTACTAATACATTCTCAAATTTTCATTCACCCCACAAAACTCCTTCGAATGGGCAACACAGATCCTCAGTTGCATACTTTGAAATGACTAAACATGAGCTACTATTGGAACTTACATACCATGTACAGGAATATTTTTTTACCACTTCTATACACCACTTTACTCGAATAATGGAACTGCAACGACAATATCTTTATATATTTTGTATTTTATTTCAACCTTCATTCTCTTATTTCATTCTCTATATTCCCTATTTCCTCCTTTTCCATAATAATTCCTTTTTCGAACTTAAATATTTACCTCTATTTAACTATCTCACATCGCCTCTGGTGAAGGGATATCCATAATATCCCAGAAACAGCTGCAAGACTACATCTATATCTTTTTCCTTGTAACTGTCCTGAAAACTCCTCACAGCCTTGGATTTGTTATCTCATGTTATATAATATATATGTACATATATATATATATATATATATATATATATATATATATATATATATATTATATATATATATATAGTGAGAGAGAGATAGGTTGGTAGTTAGATAGATAGATAGATAGATAGATAGATAGATAGATAGATAGATAGATAGATAGATAGATAGATAGATAGATATAGATAGATAGATAGATAGATAGATAGATAGATAGATAGATAGATAGATAGATAGATAGATAGCGAGAGAGAGATAGATTGGTAGTTAGATAGATAAATAGATAGATAGATAGATCGATGAGTTTGTTAGTACGCCCGGCAAAATGTATAGCATTTCGTACAAGTTTAGCTGAGGTCGGCTTTGCTTTTGCTTCTTTAGAATCTATAAAATAAGCAGTAGTTGAGCAACTCTTTGTTGCCGACCTTGTTCCAAAATTTGAAAGAAAATTTTACATATCTGTAATAAATACAAGCAGTTAGTCCACACGTTGACTTCTTGACTAAAGCCCAAATTCAACGCAACTGAAAATGCAAGGATATTATAATAGCCTAAATACATATTGTCGCTTAGATACGCACACACACACGCATACACACAAATACGGAAATGTATGTGCGTGTGTGTTTGTGGTGCATATGTATGATATTTTCTGTCACCTGAATTACAATTCTGATGAAGGTAACTTTCTCTTACAGCTATTAGGGGTTGCTAAACGAATATTCCACCGAAGTATTTGAGATGATTTTCATTTCTCTCTTTCTCACAATAACAACACTTAAAACTGTCATATCTATCTATCTATCTATCTATCTATCTATCTATCTATCTATCTATCTATCTATCTATCTATCTATCTATCTATCTATCTATCTATCCAACCATCCATCCATTCATCCATCCATCCCCCTACCTATCTATCTATCTATCTATCTATCTATCTATCTATCTATCTATCTATCTATATGTCTGTCTATCGATCTATCAGTCTTTCTCTCCCACTCACTCACTAACACAACACACACATCCTCTTTTCATGTCCTTCTTGTTTTCGTGTTGTTCATTGAGTAACATATACATTTCAAATTCATTTCTGTCTATACCTACTCTTCATATATTTT
Source organism: Octopus sinensis (assembly GCF_006345805.1). Lineage (NCBI taxonomy): Eukaryota > Metazoa > Mollusca > Cephalopoda > Octopoda > Octopodidae > Octopus > Octopus sinensis. The sequence goes on from NC_043004.1 coordinate 21,878,705, forward strand.
CTTTACCGCCCGCTCCTTCTTTTACCGTTCTTTTACCTCTATCGTTTCCTCCTCTCAGTGTGAATGTATAAGTTGATATTTCATGATATTTCATGTTAGGTGCCATTTCAGTCATTGAAGTGTAGTCAAATATTAGTTCGAAATAATGAAGTGCAAAATTGTTATGCACGTTTTAAATCAAGGTGTTTTTGTCCGTTTGTTTGTTAAATGATTAATTACATCGCTTGGCCGTCTTTGTGGCTAATTTTATTAGCAGCTGTATGTTTACGATTGTAGTCCTGGGGGCGACACCTGCTGCTTCCGACAGGCATCCGCAGGTGCCTAACCTTTAAGATTGATCCCATGGCTCTTTGTTGCGTGGTTGGACACGTGAACTTGAAAGTTCATGTATCTGGTCGTTTTGTTAGTGTTATATTGGGTTGGCAACTAAGTTCCCGCCGTTTTTTTTTAAATTTAGATTTTTTTAAAGGTTTAATAAAAAGTAACAACTAATTAATCAATAATGTATTCACCCTTGTTGTTTACAACTTCTTCCCAACGTTCAGCAAGATATTCAATACCTCGTTAGTAGAAATCACCCGATTTCGACTCGAAAAATTTATTCAACGAAGCTCTCAATTCTGCATCAGTGCCGAAAGAAGCTCCGCGCGTAGCATTTGAAAGCGATGGAAAGAGGTGGAAATCCGTTGGTGCCAAATCAGGAGAGTACGACGGGTGTGGCAGCACCTCCCAGCCGTGCGTTTGAATGGCTTCCTTGGTCGTATTGGCGATATGGGGACGGGCGTTATCGTGCAGCAGAAGAACTCCATACTGCCGATTAAGTCTTTTCTCTTGAATATCCGTGTTGAATATAGAGTTCCGCGTTGACCGTTCGATTCTGTTCAAGCAATTCGTAATGGATAATCCCTTCCGAGTCCCACCATACGCACAACATCGTTTTACGCAGATGAAGATCTTCTTTCACGCGCAATGTAGCTTGTTTACCAGGGCTAAGCCATTCCTGAAGCTGCTTCATATTGATGTACAGGCACCATTTTCCGTCGCCAGTAACGATTGGGTAAAGAAATCGTTGCTTGTGTCCATGAGTTGAGCGGTGGCAAGCAAGCAAACCATCGGTGATTGTGGCTCGTTGATTTTTATTGTTGTCACTTAAAGCATGTGGAACCCATGATGAATACTTCTGAACTTTTCCCATCGAGTGAAGATGCTTCTCTATAGCAGGGTGGGAGAATTCCATTTTCTCTGCCAGTATACCTCTCGTTTGACAAGAATTTTCGTGCAAAAGTTGGTTTAATCGCTCTTCATCGAACTCAACTGGACAGCCAGAACGAGGTGCCTCTTTGAGATCAAAATTTCCATTTTTGAACTTAGCATACCAATCACGAGCGGTTCTTTCAGTTATGGTACCCTCTCCATATACAGAAAAAAACGTCGCGAGCAGCTTTTGCGGCCTTAGAACATTGATTAAAACCAAAAAGAACGTGTCGAAAAGCTCGTTTTTCTTAAATTGACATTCCATTTCAATGATCTGAAAATAAACATAAATTAGCTAAAATTAACTAGAAAAGACAAAATAGATTCCAAAATGATTCAAAAAAAGAATTTTCGAAAAAAATAGATTCCAAAATTTAAAAACGCAATAAATTCCAAAATTTAAAAAATCGGCGGGAACTTAGTTGCCAACCCAATACATTCTTTATTTCAGTGATTCAAGTATGTATTGTTTTGACGTTGGTTAACATAGATTCTGGTATATGTCGGTAACTTGAGATGAGTCTAGATCTTTTGTATATGAATTGAGAAGCAGAGCATTTGCAAATCTGATCTGAAGAAGGTGCACCTCGTTCTCTATGATGAGCTATCCGCAGTCACTCTTTTGATATTTGTTTTCATTCCTGCATTCTTGGTTTCACAAATCTGATTGGATAGTGCTGCATATTCTTTTAGATCCTGCGACCGGGATGAGTTATTATGTTGATATGAGCGTATTCTCTCGTAGTCATAATAACAAGTTAAAGTGTTAGAGAATACGTTATTGTAGAAATCTATATTCGCATCGAATTATTTGCCTGTCATAGCAATTATAGTATATTATACAGTGGTTGTAGCTTGAAAATCCTAGTTACAAATACTGATGTATAGTACCTTGATTTTAGTTCTTTCTAATATTGTGCATTTTCTTTTTACAGCTGTAGGTCATGTTTACATTGGGTTTGTTAGACTTGAACAAAAAGTGGAAACTGTCGGGTCGAGAAATATTTAGTGGAAGCACTTTTAGCATAGATGTTTTATGTGGTAATGGAGTGTATAACATACAGTGACATTGATTTACCGGTGGGGTTGGACCTTCTATGAACGTGGTGAGATTTGATTGTTCGCAAGGCTGTGATCGACAGAGTTGCATCACATCTTCGTAGCATCAATCGGCTTTATTAAATACAGCTTCAACTGCAGATTAAGATATTACATTAGAGATGCTGTGTTCATATCTAATTAGGTTAAGTGGTTGGTTTTATTTTGCATAGTAAAATATAGCTTCTACCTGCGAGATAAATGGAATAAGAATTTTTGCTGTTGTTTTTTTCTCTTTGTTGTTTTCTTCTATTTGAAATTCGTTACTCAAGCTGTAAACCATGTAATGCGGTCCCTATGTTTTGAAGTAGGGAAGAGAACGCACCTAATTTATCTATCTGCATTTTGCTCTCTCTCGCTCTCTCTTCCTCACTCACTCACTCTCTCTCTCTCTCTCTCTCACACATACACACAAAACACACAAGCACGCGCACACACACACACACACACACACACACACAACACATACACAAACAGTCTTCCTATACCGGCATTATTCAGAAAATAAGTGCACTTGGATGAAGTGTTTCGCAGTTCGTAGCCGCTCCTCAAAGGTGCAATCGGCTTCCCAGTCATATATTACAGTCATAGCATATATTACAATATCACACTCATAGTATATGTTACAATATCACACGCATACATAAATTTAGCTTAATTTCTCGACTTGTCAAAGTAATGCTCCAGCATGGCGGCAGTCAAATGAGTGAAGAAGATAAAAGAATAAAAGAATATATGTGTGTGTGTGTGTGTGTGTTTGTATGTATGCATGTATGTATGTATGAATGTATGTATGTATATATATCAATACATAGCTGTGCAGTAAGAATTTTATTTCCCAACCACATGGTTTCAGCTTCAGTCCCACTGCCTAGCACCTTGGAAAAATGCCTCCTACAATAACTTCGGAGCGACCAAACCTTTGCGATTGCATTTGGGACGGAAACTGAAAGAAGTACGTCGTGTATGTGTGTGTGTGCGTGCGTGCATGTGTGTGTGTGCGTGTGTCTTTGTGAGTGTGCCCCTAAACACCGTTGATGTGTTGACATCTATGTAGTCAAGTGGTTCGAAAAATGACACCAAGAGATTAAGTACCGGTCTTGAAAAAAATAAGTACTGGGGTTGATTCATTCGACAAGAAATTCTTCATGGTGCTGCCACAGCATGACCGCAGTCTAATGACTGAAAAGAGTAAAATATAACAGATATATATATATATATTTATCTATCTCTTACTCTCGTTCACTTACCCTCACTTTTTCTTTCATTCTCTCTCTCTCTCTATATATATATATATAATAAATTGCGAGATAAATATTTTGATATATACATATATATATATATAATATATATATATATATATATATATATATATATATGTATATATATATATTATATACATATAGTAGTCGTATACTGTCAACTCAATGTGACAGTCCCGTAAGGGAATTACACCACCGCCATTTAGCCCTAGGAAACATCGACGTCTCCTGTCGGCTTTGACACATTTTCCGTGTCCTTATATTTGCCCACCCCTTTGGAAATATAAGGACACAGAAAATGTGTCAAAACCAACAGGAGGCGTCGATGTTTCCTAGGGCTAAAAGGCGGTAGTGTAATTCCCTTTACGGGACTGTAACATTGAAGTGGCAGTATACGACGACTAATGCGCTCCACCACCGCTTATGTCTCTCTGAGACATTTAGAAATTCAATATTTCTAATATATATATATAATATTATATAATATATATATATATATATATATATATATGTATGTATGTATGTATATGCGTGTATATATATGTATGTGTGTATATGTGTGTATATATATATATGTATATGTGTATATATATATATATATGTATATGTGTATATATATATATATATTATACATATATATGTACATATATATTGTATACGTATATTATATAATATATATACATATATATGTACATATATATATATATATATGTATATATATATATATATATATATATATATATATATATATATGTATATTATATATATACATAGGGAGAGTTTACGAAAAAACAAAAGACGAAGACAGGTGGTGTACAAACAAACAAATGTATTAGTATAACGCTCAGGAATAGAAAAAAGTCTTTTACGTTTCGAACCTACGCTCTTCTACATAAAGGGACACAGAAAAAACAAGGAGAGAAAAAAAGGTGTGTAGTAGGTAACTATCTATCATGGCGATAAATATACATATATATATAATATATATATATATATATATATATATATTATATATATATAATATATATATATATATATATATATATATATCTATATATATATATATATACATATATATATAATATATATATATATATATACATATATATATATACATATATATATATATATATATATAATATATATATATATATATATATATATATACATGGGGGGCGAGTTGTAAGGCGGCAGAAACGTTAGCGCGCCGGGCGTAATGCTTCGCGGTATTACGTCTGCCGTTACGTTTTGAGTTCAAATTCCACCGAGGTCGACTTTGCCTTTCATCCTTTCGGGGTCAATAAATAAAGTACCAGTTTCGTACTGGGGTCGATGTAATCGACTTAATCTTCTTGTCTGTCCTTGTTTGTCCCCTCTATGTTTAGCCCCTTGTGGGTAGTAACAAAAAATATATATATGTGTGTGCGTGTGTGTGTGTATGTATATATATTCATGTGTAATGTACAACTGAGCTTAGAAACGCACAGGGATAAGATATTTCCCAACATTGAAGTCGATTGTAATATTTTTTATTATGGGGGTAAATTTACTTTCAGCAAATTCTCTGAATGTCAAGAGCATCACTGATCACGTATGTAATTATTGAGAGGCGACACGAAATTTTCATAACACAGTATTCGTGTGGTGTGCATTTAAATGGCCAAATTACGGAAAGTGTGAACAAACATAGAAACGCACACGTACACAAACACATACACACACAAGCACACACACAAACTCTCTCTCCCTTTTTCTCTCTCTCTCTCTCTCTCTCTCCTCTATCTGTCTCTCTCACGCAATCACAAGCAAAATAAAAACGTGTGTATACGTTTCAAATTTTATATGTGTATATATATATAGCTATATATCTGAACATTATTATTTTATATGCGTGACTACGAAAAAACACGCGCGTGCATACAAACACAGCGCACACACACACACACACACACGCACACACACAGAAACACACACACACACAGAAACACACACACAAACACACACACACACACACACAGAAGCACACACACACAAACACATACACACACACAGAAACACACACACACACGTATATTTTCGTACAAGTCTATGAATCAATGAATAGTGAATGTTTAAAATTTATATAACGATGTATATATATGCTTATATATATATATATATATATATATATACGCGCACACACACACACACATATATATAATATATGTATATATAATATGTATATATATATATATATATATATATATATATATATATATATATATACCTTATGTATGCATGTATTGCATCTCTGTACATCCCTACTCTGTATGTATGTGTGTGTGTATTCATATATATATATATACACATATATATTTGTTTATATATAGCAGGTGTGTACGTGTCCTTCTTCATTGTCATGTAGAACACTAATACGATCGTAAGAATAAGATAGATGTAGTTGTCGAAGGCTCTTTAGTCACAAAACGACAGTAGCCCCAGCTTGGTCGGGAAATGTTTAAAATCATTACGAAAATGTTTGAGGTAGCCACGAATTATGCGTAGGGGGAGGAGTTTGTGGAGGAACCTTAATGTAGTGGTACGTTTATTTACATTTGTATCTTAGGTGATTAATATTCCCACGTAACGGCTACTCTCTCTATTGTATGTGCTTAGGTGTGCGAGTTTTTATTTCTATTCACTTATGTGTTTGTATATTTGTTAGTATGTGTGTATGTTTGTGTTTGTCTGCGTGTGATGGATTGCGTGTTTGTGTTAAAGAGTGACTTTCATGTTCAGGAACTTAAAAATTCTCTCTCTTTCTCTCTCTCTCTCTCTCTATGTATATATATATATATGTGTGTGTTTGTTGTGTGTGTATAATATATCTGTATATATATATATCTATGGGATATATATATTATATTTATAAATATATATGTATATATATATATATATATAATGTATAATATATGTTATATATATATTGTATATACTATGTATATATATTATATGTATATATATACACACATACGTATATATATTATATGTGTACATACATATATACATACATATATATATGTATGTGTATATATATATATGTATATACACACATGCATATATACACATATATACATGCATATACACATATATACATGCATACATACATAACTATATATATGTATAGTTATATACATCCATATCTTTGTGTGAGTGTATGTGTGTGTGTTTGTGTGTATGTGTATGTATGTGTGTGGGTGAGTGTATAATGAGAGAAAGAGTGAGAAAGGGGAAGGAAGGAGTAGGTGGTCACAGCGAATGAAATGGTGTAGTTGTACCTCAGTGGATTTTCGAAAAACTTTTTATCGATTTTCATCCTAATCTCATCCCTATTACCTGAAATGTTTTTCACTCTCACCTGCACACAAAACCTAACATCTTTTGACACAAAATAGGATGATATGTGACCAAAATCAATAAAACTACTGTGAAACATCTGAGGGTCTACCAATAAATCACACGCCCTCACCAGTATTTAGGTTATGGTTACAAAGGTATGAGTTTAAATTACGCGTGAAAATTCTGAGTAAAAAGTAAAATAAAATTTTCTGTAATCAGTCGCAACATTTACTATTGAGTATCACAGAGACACACCCACCCACACAAACGCACATTCGCATATGCGTGTGTATATACACCCACACAAGTATACATTACATACCAATTTACATATCTATTTTTAACTCCTGATTCTCCACCCCCATATATATATATATACACTTTGTATATATATATACACTTTGAATTTCTTTTCTTTTTACTCTAAGAGTAATCTTAGTCTTACGAAAAAAAGAAAGCAAAAATGTAAACTAATATGACCCCATAAAAAAAAACAAATAAGTTAACGCTACGTGTTACCTCCTTTCATAATGGACGCCTTAAATTGTCATTAGACGAACTTGCGTAACGTTTTTATTTATTATTTTTCAATATAGCATTAAGTGATCCTTAGCCGAAATTGCGTGGGTGTAAAAAAATTGTGTTTGTTTGTGTGTGCGTGTGTGTATGTATGTGTGTGTGTATGTGTGAGTGTGTGCGTGTGCATGTGTGTGTGTTCCTTGGTGTGTATAAGTATATACATACGTGCGATTTAGCGTCCGTGCAATCTAGGTATGTGTGTCTGAACATCTATATGTGAGCGCGTCTTTTCGTTCGCTTCGCATTCGCTGTCTTCAACTGCATTGGAACAACTGCATCTAAGATAAAATACATCGGAATAACAGGCGCACACTTCCAGCGCTTCAACTCCACAGACTCATTCAGTCACACTGCCGTCAGCGCCTAACATTAACGTCGACAATGCTAGCAACACTTGCTTCCACTTCTCAGCCTCACAGACCGGAACTGTCTGCTAGAACACCAGTGATGATCCGTTACTGATATACATACATACATACATACATACATACATACATACATATATATATATATATATATATATATATATATATATATATATATATATATATATATATGGGTGTGTATGCTTGTATATTATGTATGTGTGTGTAATATTTTAGACAACAAATCTCACGAAATGACAGTTGAAAAAAAAACATAATAAATATCTCAAAAAATAATAGTTTGAACAATTTAAAAATTAACACTCGCACTTGTGTACTTACAAATCAACGTATTCAAGCTCACTGCCACCACAGATACACATACACACACACACACACACACACACGATATATATATATATATATATATATATATATATATATATATATATTATATATACAAATACACACACATACACACATATATCGTCATCACGGATACATCTTTTATATATTATTACATGATTGACATCGGGAGAAAAATAAATTGTACTTTTCGCGTATAAGATTTAATTTCTATTTGTTAGTTTTTCTATATAAATTACAATAATCGATTAGACTGTGCCATATATTTATATTGTATATTATATATTTCCCGATTGATAAAGTAACCTCATACACACACACACACACACACACGCTCACAAACTCATGAAAACACATAAAGAAGAATTGATCGATTAGTTTAGCCGTTTATCTGTTAGATGTCAGTTTGTCTATTCTAGTTCTGAATGACTTGTTTTGTGATTTCGGAAAAGTTGTCATTAACGCAACTTTTGTTGTGGAGATAGTTTGCTACAGAGCTGCAAATAATGCCGACTGCACAATTACCTCCACCGCTGATAGAATCACAACAGAAACAACAACATCAACAGATTTTTTTCCAATATCACCGTCGCATCAACATGTATACCACACACGGCCAAAAGTAGTGGCGATGTTTAGCTAAAAATACAAACAAAATAATTGGAAACACCATATTTCTCCTACACAATCTGTTTAAAGTTTACAGAGATGGCTCTGCGACTCTTAGTCCCTTGGTTTCTATTTCTACATTGTTCTTCTAGAGTAGAATGCAAAACTGTGAACATCGTGGTGATTTTACCGACCAACGAGCAATGGCTATTTTGTCTCCAGCGTGTTTTACCCGCAATAAGACTCGCCATGGACAATCTTCCAAAAATATCAAATTTGACATTTTCGGTCAAGTCTGGAGATTCGAAGTGTTCAATAGCACATGGCATAAAAGCATCTATTGATTTATACATGCAAACCCAAATTGATGTTTTTTTTGGACCCGTTTGCGATTATGCCGCTGGACCCTTGGTGCGACAAGCAAAATTTTGGAATATACCAGTAATTACAGCTGGTTCAATGGCAATGGACTTTTCGAGCTACCGTTTTGAAACCTATCCTACTTTGACTCGAGTTGGTCCAGTAAACTTCAGTAGCCTTTTCACATTCTTCCTTCGACTTTTCAAATCCTATGAATGGACACGGTTTGTGATACTTTATTCAAAATCAGCATATTCCAATATTGTCACCAACATGTGTCATTTAACTATAGAAGCACTTCATTATAATTTCATGGAAAAACGCTCTATCTATCAACAAAGACTGTTCAAGTATGACCCTGGAGTGGATATTAACCGGATGCTTCAAGAGGAGGTCACTGACATGTATGCAGGTAATTAATCCTTTTTTTTTAAATTGAGTATAACTGGGGTTTACACACGCGCGTCGATTACAATTTCCCTTCATATACAGGCAAATTCCAACCAACCTATACATACATACAAACAGATATACATACATACAAACATGCATACACATACATATACACATACATGTATACCTGCATGCCTACATACATACATAAATGGGAAAACCGAAAGTAGTTCAGTTTAGTATATGAACATTGAAACACTAAGCATTTCACAAGCTTACGCGTTTTCACACAATCAGTCACAGATTTTATTCCCGTGTGTGTGTGTGTGTTTGTGTATGTATGTGTGTGTGGGGGGGTACGTGCGTGTGTTTGTGTTCATTCCTATACTTTATACTTATGCGAGTACGTTTGTCAGCGTGTACATAGCGATACATACCTTACGTATAAACGCACGAGCTGATGCACGCCTACTACCACATATACAATTAAACAACTTTTGATCAGGAAGCATACTTTAAAAACTTGGTTTATATTCGCTTCAGCATTCCTTGTTGTGGTTCGATTAATAGAATCAGCATATAACACGTATCCGAAATGCACGTGTGTAGAGAAGTGTTCACATGTGTATCGTAAATTGTATATCTGCATCTTACATGGCAATTAAATACGTCAGTAATTACACATATAAAGCACGCGTTCTTACATAGTGGTGGTTAGAATAATATTAATACATATATAACACGCACTCGCCTATAATAGTGTCTACGACACTATAAACATGTGCATAGTAGCTATTTTAAAAAAAACACTCTATATAGCAGCATGTAGAATAGTTCCTACTGTATGCATACATGCATACACACACACACACAAGCACACATACACACATACACACACACATGACTATCAGTGACTACTGTTAATTTTTATATAGTCATACCAAATACTATGTAAATATGTGTACACTAATAATCAGTTGCTGACACTATTTTTTTTTCTATTTTCTTAATAATATACAATTCAATATAACTACAATAGAATTATGTTTTGCGTATATGGTGTGTGTGTGAGAGAGAGAGAGTGTGTGTATGTATGTTTGTTTGTGTTTGTTTGTTTCTGTGTGTGTGTGTGTGTGTGTGTGTGTGCTTTCTATTTTCCAAACTTGGTTACCTGAGTTGCTTCGAAGAAATTATTTCTTTTTCGAAATGCAGAGAAAGTCCGCATAATCAGTGTTACGAGGAACAGGTTATATGTTAGCCACACAACGTGTAGAGAAGCGTTGTATAAATTTTATCGAGGTAAAGATTTTTATAACTTCATAAGAATTCAGATTTCTACAAATGATTACGCGCGCGCGCGCTTCAACACACGGCAACACACATTCTTTAAAAAAAAACAGCTGTTGCTTTTAACACGTATTTTGATATTGATGTTGCTACTGCTAACAACAATGAAGGTAACAGGGTGTTGTTACTACTATTACTACTACTACTACTACTACTACTACTACTACTACTACTACTACTACTATTACTACTACTACTACTACTACTACTACTACTACCATAATTCATCGCAGTTATTATTATTGTTATTATTATTATTATTATTATTATTATTATTATTATTATTATTATTATTATTGTTATTATTATTATCATAGCGGCGGGCTGGCAGAATCGTTAGCATGCTGGGCAAAATACTTGGCGGCATTTCGTTCACCTTAACGTTCTGCGTTTAAATTCTGTCGTGGTCGACTATGCCTTTCATCATTTCGGGGTCGATAAATTAAGTACCAGTGGTGTGCAGGGGACCATCTAATCAACTGCTTCACCTAGAGTAGAAAAGTTGTTTATTATATATTATTATTATTATTATTATTATTATTATTATTATTATTATCATTATCATTATCATTATTTTATTATTATTATTATTATTATTATTATTATTATTATCATTATTATTATTATTATTCCTTCTTTCTTCAAATTTCCTTCCGTTTCTCGCCGAATGTTTTCCGTTACACCTAGGGCAGAGAAGCTCATTGTATGCATTCCCAGATTATACACGCAAATTCACAGATTGTTATGGTTATTATTATTATTATTATTATTATTATTATTATTATAAATCATCGGATTTGGCAGAATCGTTAGCATGCTGGGCATAATGCTTGGCGGCATTTCTTTCGTCTTTACATTCATAGATCGAATTCCGCCGAGGTCGATTTTGCGTTTCGTCCTTCTGCGGTCGAAGAAATAAGCTTCAATGATCACCTTACCTCACTCACTCACCAAAATTTCAGGCCTTCTGCCTGTTGTAGGAAGGATTATTATTATCAATGTTTTTGCTGTTATCGTTGTTGTTAGTCTTACTATACAATCATCAATGTCGTGGCGTTGTGGGATAGGTTATTAACTCATACAACATACAACGTAATTAAAATCCTTAATTACCAATTCTATGTAAATGCTCGACTCGAAAGGTTGCAGTCATAAAATAAAGAAGCAAACTTGTTAAGTGGAAATTATGTTAAGAGACTAACACCTTGGCTTGTGAAACAAACATTACAAACTTAGCTCAACATCATACTTTGATGAGCATTAATTATACGTTAACTAAAACTGGATAACATTCCCAAAATATATATATACATATATATATATATATATATATATATATAATATATATATATATATATATATATACCTGTATACATATATATATATTTATATACCTATATATCTATAAATACGTATATATATCAATTTATATACATATATATATACATACATATATATACATATATATGATAATGATATGAATATATATATATATATATATATGTAAATATATATGTATATATATATATATATATATATATATATATATGTATGTATATATATATGCGTGTGTGTGTATACATACATATACACATAATATACATACATTAATATATGTGTAAATACATAATGCACAGACGTCTATACATATATATATATATATATATATATATATAATATATATATATATATACATATATATACGCAATAATAATGTGCGTGTATGTATCTATGCATATATGTATGACACACAGTTTGTGTATGTATATATGTACATCTATTTACATTTTAGGTATGGCTGTTTATACACTCACGCACGCCCGCACATGCATACTCCAACTGACTTTATGTCTATGCGTGAACGCGTATGTATATTTTATTAGTCGCAGCAAAATTGCTGGACATGTTTGCATATTCTAAACTTAACACTTGTTCGTAACACTTGACTTCTCTCTTATATTGGGTCACGAACTCTATAAAGTTTTACGAACTGCAGAAATAGCCATTAAAATTTTCTCTGAATGTACACTTTAACTTGTTTTGGTCAGTGACAACTGCATAAAAGTACGCCTAGAGGGAAAAGAATAGATTGGTTTTGATCGGAAGGCACATACACGCAGAGACACATGTATATATATATATATATATATATATATATATATATATATATATATAAGCAATAGTAAATCTTAGAGCGAGTTATAAACAGTAGCTGCAACACATCGTGACGTAAATGGCAAATATACGTCACTATATATATATATATTAATATATACACGTATACATAAGTATATATATATATATTTATATATTATATATATATTCATATATACACGTATATATATATATATATATATTATGTATATTGCATATATATATATATATATATATACACATACTCACACACACCTATATATACATGTGTATGTGTATATTTACGTTTATGTATGTATATTTACATTGTCTCGTCTTTTCAGGAACGGACGTTGGAGGACAGAAAGTTTAAAGCTGTATTTGAGAAAATGTTAGCTGACATAGTAGTCTTGATACCTATTTCTTTATTACCCACAAGGGCCTAAACACAGAGGGGACAAACAAGGACAGACATAGGTATTAAGTCGATTACATCGACCCCAGTGCGTAACTGGTACTTAATTAATCGACCCCGAAAGGATGAAAGGAAAAGTCGACCTCGGCGGAATTTGAACTCAGAACGTAACGGCAGAGGAAATACGGCTACGCAATTCGTCCGACGTGCTAACGTTTCTGCCAGCTCGCCGCCTTAAAAAACACTTTGATACCATCTGAATATTGAAAAAGTGTTACCTGTATTATGATGATCCGCGCTGGCTCTCATAATACCGATACTTTTACTGATGCGCAGTGCTCAGTGGACATTATAAGTCCTGTAGGACATGACGTGGACAGCTGCAACAGAGACTAGGAAGCTGTGGCTTGCAGGAAGGGACACAGCAGGCGTTGTGATTGCGTCTACTCGCTAGACTTTATTCCCGCATTTTTAAACAAGGCATTAGACTCTATTCAGAGGGCCATGTGATGCTTCTTGAGACTGGTCAATTCCTGGCTAGAGATGATTACTGCTGGAAGGCCACATATGTGTGGCACCAGGTTTCGTCTCCTTGCCATCCTTCCGGAAAGAGTCAAATTTCTACGAATTGCCACCAAATATTGTAATCCTATAAATTACTAAGTGCGTGTCATGATCATGATTAAGAAAGACACCAACTGTCCTGCCCTGCCTAGAGCATGAAGGCCGAGCTGTTGGCCAAGTTCAAGGATGTGATCGAAGAACTTCGATAGGAGTCAGTAAAAAACGCAAATGCCAAGTACTGGAGCTGAATTAAAGCCATAGTTGAAGCTGAGGGCTGTTACTTTGAGTAAATTGTCATCGCTCAATAATAGATGATGATGTTTGATATTTGAAAATAATTAAATTTTTGGATGGGCTCCTGCGGTTTCCTTTTCTTTTATGCAAACTGCCAAATTTAGCCTGGACGGTCAGTGTGTAACTTATATATACATACATACACACACATATATATATATGTATATATATATATATATAAATATATATACGTATATATATGTATATATATATATATATATATATATATATGTATATATATATGTATGCATATGTATACATATATATATATATATATATTTATATATATATATATGTATATATATATATATGTATGTATATATATATATATGAATATGTGCGTTTGTGTATGTGTGTGTATAAGAGGTTGAATCAATATGTATTCGAACTGTTGCCTTAGTAACAAAGCTAAAGCTTGTGGCGTAGAGCCACTTGGCAAAGATTGACCTCAAACTCTATGTGCATGCGCACTTTTAACGTTCTAGCTCACTTCTGCTGTTTACAGCTGTGCGTAGAATGATGGAGATGTAGCATGTCACCATTGCATTAAGCATGACAGAGAAAGTTGTCATGGTGATACTTGTTCAGAGGCGTAACCAAGGTGGCAGAAAGTGTATGGAGAGGGATATATGAGCCGAAAACTAGTGTACGAGTCGTTCAGGCGATTCCAAAATGGCCGAAAAAATGTCGATATTAAGGACGTTCTCAGAGTCCTGCACCCAGCGCAGAACCGATAAAAAACATCGCAGATGTGCGTGCAGCTGTGAAGGGGAAATCGTCGAATCACCATCCGTGAGTTACCAGATTAATTACAGTTCAGTTCAGTCCATTATCACTGAAGACTTATGTATAAGACGCGTGTCTGCCAAGTTTGTGCCAAAACTGCTTTCAGCTGACCAAGAAGACACTTGGGTTTCAGTTGCACAATATCTCCTTGATTGTGTTGAGACAGGTGAAACCTTTCTGAATACTTCGCGGAGGCCTCTGAGTAGGCACCTTCAAGCTTTTGGTAAAATTTGATGCACATTCTCTGCTGAACTTTCTCTGTAATGATCATTGCGATGATCACACGTTGCACAACTTCATTCCAAGCACTGATTTAACTAGCGGAATCGAGCTAGAACATTAAAAGTTAGTGCGAATGCAAAGAAGAGCTCAAGGTCATTCTGTTTCAAGTAGTGTTACCCCGCGTGATATAGCTTCGTTACAATGGCAACAATCCAGATACTTAATGATCACACCACGTATATATATATATATACACATATATATATATATAATATAAAAAATGGGACAAGAAAGCAAAACATCCAGAAGGCGATACAAAAAACATGGACAGGTCATTCGAAGCCTTTAATCTTCAGTCAAGAACCGGATCATCCTCGCAATTTCGCAAGATTAATCAGCCCAAATTGCGAGGATGATCCGGTTCTTGACTGAAGATTAAAGGCTTCGAGTGACCCGTCCGTGTTTTTACTATCGTTTTCTGGATGTTTTGCGTTCTTGTCTTTTGTATTTTATATATGTATATATTTATATATAGCGGTGTATGTACACTCTGTTCTCTATATATATATATATATATTATATATATATATATATATATAATATATATATATATATGTGTGTATAATATATATATATATATATATATATATATATATATATATGTGTGTGTGTATGTATGTATGTATGTATGTATGTATGCACTTGAGACTTGTCTCGTACTGTGTCGTCACATTTCAGGAGGACCTTTGCAGCTCCATTATGACACGTTACAGTGTAATTTCTTGTCGTTGTTTCGTTTTTTTTTTATAGTCCCTGTCTTCGTTAACAATCTGTCTTTCTTTTTTCTTCGACGTTGTTTTCTCATCTCCCCGTCTCCTCTTGATGTTCTCTTAAAGATTGGCTTAAATATTTTAGTGATATTTCTGTCTTTTGAGTTAGGCATGCTTAGAACGTAAATGATTTCCAACGAAATTTCATCAATGTAATTGATTAATATAATTAGTTTATATTATCTTTTATTGGCAGCCCATCAAATCTTTAGTTTGCGATGGTCCCCGCTCCAAAGCTGAGTGTATACACATAATTATCGAAGGCATTGCTAATTACCTGTAGCACGAAGCTGAGGAGAATAGACGGGTCTGGAGTGCGTTGGTGACCTCCTACAGTAGAATGGAACTCCTCTCCAAATGTTACATTGTGTCGTTATTTTGCATGTTGCTTTGGTGTAAAATTATTGAAACAACAGGTCAGCTTCTGGTCTATGCCGAAATTCTTCAATTTCCGAACAGTGTTCCGAACAGATTGTAGAACGCCTTTATAAAATCTATGAATGAACTCGTTTTCTTGGTGTCGTAATATTTCGCGCTCAAGGTTGCAGAAGTTGAAAGTCTGTTCATTAGCGAAACAACTTTTATAGATGGCAATTTTCTTTCGCTTTGGACTGGTCTGTCTTGTGGTTTCACTGAACGAAGAAAGATTCTGAATATTACGTAGCTGATGGTATGGCATTTCAGGCACAGTTGTACAGGGTTAGTTAAAAAGGAGAATGATCAGCGACTTGGTCTGGGGTGTCAGTCATTTACAAGTCTGTCAGTCTTTTCTCAGGTGGTTGTAAAACTAAACTATCGGTCACAAAGAAAGTATCAGGTGTGTGTGATAAAGAAGGGAACTAAAGAACGATCAGCACACAAGAGAAGTAACAAATTAGTATAAGAACATTAATAGGAAAATTGTAATGGAAATACAGGATACAGCAGAAAAGATAAGAAGCTGAACAATATGAGATTATGGAAGAATCACTTTAAACCCATTCCAACAATTAAAAGTCCTGTTAGAGTAAACATTATCCAAAACAGAAGTAAAACAGCTTTCAGAATAAGGGAAAAGTAATGATGATAAGGTGCAAATAGCGATGTTCAGAACAATAGAAATTAACAGAGTATTGTAGACATAGCGATAATGAATGTGCAGGAATCTTTGAAGGACGATGGATACCCAAAAATGCAAGAAGAAATTGAAGCTGCGATGAGGTCTCCCGGAACAAACAGAAGTCAGCAACATGCCCACTGTATTACTGAGACATAGATACCACAACACACAAACAGACACACACACACAGACACACACAGACACACATACATACACACACACACACACACACACACATACCACACACACATATAATATATATATATATAAACAATTCATAAATAAGGGCAAACGAAAAATTTATAATGCCAAATATGCCGAAAAATTGGACGTATTGTCCATTAACCATATAATCTTAACCTGTAAAGGTATTTTTTAATATGCTGGCCATTGATAAAATTTTATTCGAAAAGAATTTTTTTCGAAAAAGATTTTATCCTACGTTAGATATATATTAATATATATATATATATATATATATATGGAAATATATAATATATATATATATATATATATATATATATATATATATATATATATATATATATTATATATATATATATATATATATGGAAATATATATGGAAATATATATATATATATTATTAATATAATATATTGAAATATATGTGACAATTATTCGGTAGCCATGCTGAAACTCCGAGTTACGGATGTCGGGCCGGAAACCCACGTTGGCATCTCTTTAGTTCTATATATATATCTACAAAATATATCTACAAGGTCATTCTGTTTCAAGTAGTGTTACCGGAAGAAACAAATGGTATGAGATGAACTCCATTTGCTTAGTGTTGTTTCTACTATAAGATGCGGTGGACTATAGGCATAACATCCTATAGATCATCCGAGACCTGAATATGAAGTGTACACTTCACAGGTCATGTGAGTCGCTGTGGCTAAGTGAAATTTCACAATATATATATATATATATAAGTTTAACAATTAAGGATAATCTCTTAATAAGGGATCTTAACAAGAAATTATCGGGTAGCTAGCGTGAAAACCTCATAAAAGAAAAGAATTCGAAAATAATTTTTTTCTTTTGAACAATTAATTATATCAATTGTATAGAGGGCATTATTACACATAAATGCCTCACACTAGGAGGACAAAGTCATTCACTTACCAAATTATACTAATCATACCCAAATGCAGTTTTTCAAAGCAAGACATTAAAAAATGAATTTAGTTTCTGTATCACAGTGATTTCACATTCAACTTTACGTCTAATGATCGTCAGCAGAACTGATTCTGAACACATCATAAATAAACTACCAACCTACGTAGCGAAGCGAACAGACAACTGCTTCCCCGGAGTGAGCAGTTGTCTGTTCGTCTTCGCTCGTAAGGTCGGTAGTTTATTTATGATGTGTTCAGAATCAGTTCTGCTGACGATCATTAGACGTAAAGTTGAATGTGAAATCACGGTGATACAGAACTAAATTCATTTTTTAAATGTCTTGCTTTGAAAAACTGCATTTGGGTATGATTAGTATAATTTTGGTAGTAATGACTTTGTCCCTCCTAGTGTGAGGCATTTATGTGTAATAATGCCCTCTATACAATATATATATATATATATATATTATATATATATATATATATATAATACACACACACAGATATGCAAGTTTTATAAAAATTCACATACATACATGCATGCATACATATATACATACATATATATAGGCGCAAGAGTGACTGTGTGGTAAGTAGCTTGAGTACAAACCACATGGTTCCAGGCTTAGTTCTACTGCATGGCACCTTCATCACGCTTGTTCTACTCTAGCTTCTGGCCGACCAAAGCATTGTGAGTGGATATGGTAGACGGAAACTGAAAGAATCCTGTCGTATATATATATATATGTGTGTGTGTGTGTGTGTGTGTGTGTGTGTATATATATATATATGTATATATATATATATGTATGTATATATATATATATGTGTGTATGTATATATGTATATATATATATATATGTATGTATATATATATATATATGTATGTATATATATATGTATTATATATATATGTATGTATGTATATATGTATGTATGTATATATATATATATATATATATATATATATATATATATATATATTATAGAAATACGCATGCATATACATGCACATACGTTGTGTGTGAATTTATGTATATTTAAGCATATATATATAATTATACTTTTGTACACGTATATACATGCCTGAAAGAAGGAGTAGATAGACATCCGACAACAAATGAAGGGTCCCTTCTCTGTGTTTAATTTTCCTATTTTCCATGTTTTTTTCTTTTTGTTTACGTATTTTCCTCGTTTTTCTTTCATTTGTTTACGTTGCACCGTTGGTGATGTCCTGTACCCATATATGCATGTATATATACATACACTCACACACACATATATATATATGTATAATTAATATATATGCATATATATATACCGACAAATATTATTTATATATATATGCATACATACACACGCACACACACACATATATATTTATGTATATATATATAAACATTATTCCCTTACTTATGTATTAAAACGTTGAGGTACTGCACGGTGTATATATGTACATTGCGACATAGTTCATCCTCGTTCATGTTCTGTCCACTCTTGGACGAGGGCCTCAACACGTTTTCTCCACGAAACAGCATCTGATGTTATGTACACCCATGTTTCGGTGCCGGAGATTTACACAATGTCTTCATTCCAAAATCTTCTTGATGCCCCTCCTCTATTTTTCCTTGATGTACTTTCAGTCCTATAAGTTTACTATTCCATCACTTAGCCATTTTTTGTAAACGCATTTACATATTCGTATCTATAGAAACACATATAATCGCACAGAGGTTTAAAAACTATAAACGAGATGAAATGACTGAGTAGATCCGTTATATCATCGATTTACAATTGTTTCAACCGATTTCCATATCATGATTGTTGCTACATTAGGCAATGATATATTTAATTTTTATTTATTTATTAACAAGCTGATATTAATTCATATTGCATACGCTTCTTCGATATTATGAAACAATTCTAAATGTCGTAATACATAATTTACGCATTCTATTTCCTGCTAATTAGTTTAAAACATTGCGGATATCAGTGAATTTTGAGACGTGTATTTCATAAAATCATCACTCTGTGGCTGATTGTAGATAGATAGATAGATAGATAGATATATAGATAGATTGATAGATAGATAGATAGATAGATAGATAGATAGATAGATAGATAGATAGATAGATAGATAGATAGATAAGTTTCTTTATTGGCCACACAGGGCTGCACACAGATGGGACAAGTTTCAATGTAGAGCTTTTCTGTTGGGGGATGAAAAAAACAAAAAAAAAACAAAAAAAAAGAAACAAAAAAAGGTGGCGTAGGTTTTCGATCAAAAGGGATCGTAAAAGGGAAAAAAGAACAAAAAATTAAAAAAAGAAGAAAAAAAAAAGAAAAAAGGAAAAGGAACAAAAGAAAAGAGAAATGAAAAAAAGAAGAGGAAAAAAAACGATCAATAGGGATCGTGTATCAGTGTTTTTATGTATGGTGTAAAGGGGAAAGCAAGTAAGGTTTATCCGTGGGAAGAAAAGCCTACGAAAAAGACCACGGTAACCTTGGTCAATATTGTTATATGTTACCACATTTGTTTGCAAGTGGGTAACCCTCTGTTTTCAATTTCTGGGTTCATAGGATTATGCTCAAGGTGGCTTCGTCATTCATACGTGCCATCCTTGCTACATTCACCCATCTTTTTTTTTTAAATTCGCTAGACAAAACTTGCCTCTCTACTCTCACTTTCCTTTTCAAGTGGTACTTGAAGAAGTTGATGAGAGATTGACCAGAGAGGAAAGTGTTTGTCTCCAATCCTTTCAGACGCGTCCACCAGATACATTCTTTCGCCATAGCCACAAGGATGATGAAAATAGCTCTTCCTTCCCGTTTGAAGGAAGGAGGCGTGACAATATTGACGATAGACTCAGCTGATAAACCGACTCGTCCCACACGTGACAGCAGTTGTTCGACGTAAGCCCACTGGTAGGGAATTGTTGGACACTGCACGAGTGCGTGCAGAACGGTTTCGTCGCTCTGACCGCATCTCGGGCAGGTCGGCCTCGTGTTTCTCGAGCCGTGTCTGTAGAGCTTATCCAGAACGAGTCGCGCTTCTCGGTAGCACTGCCAGGCCAGGGATCTCTGGAAGTTGTCCATGGGCCCTGGCCCGAAAGTCGTCCCGAACAGGCGGGTCAGGTACTCCTCGTCGACGTCCAGGTTCGCCCCGAGCTCGTCGTCGTACCTCCCCTCCACTAATCCCCTATAGAATGCTTTGGTTGTGATGAAGTCACTCAAGGTCGACCCAGGACGGCAGAGTTGCTTGCGAGCAACGCGACACTCGCGGTGCCATTCGCCCTACCTCGGCCTCTTAGATAGATAGATAGATAGATAGATAGATAGATAGATAGATAGATAGATAGATAGATCGATAGATAGATAGATAGACAGATCTTGCATGGATGGATGAATCCTGCATGGATGGATGCATGCATGGATGGATGGCTATAAGCAATAATTCGCGCTATATCTATATAATTATGGTTATATATGAGTTTAGAAATGTGCGTGTATGTATGTGTTCTGTATGTGTGTTTTTGTGTTTTTGTGCGTGCGTGCGTGCTTGCACTCATGCATAGGTTGCGATATCTGAGTAACGAGTGTAATCGGATTCTGACTTGAAACATTTAAAAATATGAATACTATATGAATGGCGCACTTAACCCTGGAAAAGTGTTCACCAGAATTGTGTTCGGGTGTATACCAACTATCACAAATGTACTGGAGGAAGCAAACTGTCCTATTATGGAAGATTCTATCATTAATTATCCCTATGTAATGTTTTTATTTATTTCATTTGTTATCCGGGTTCCAGCTTCAGAACCATTTAATTTATGAGGTAGTAGTTTTCAGTAAATGTCCAAAAGGTACCTCTAACATCCTTGCATATAAAATGGAAGACGTTTCCTCTAAGCAAATGTCCTTGAATAATAATAGCACTTTTAACTGGAAATATCTCAAGCTGAACAGATACGAATGGATTCTGCGATGGGGGATGATAGACCTGCAACAATAAACCAAATTGTCCCTCAAACTGGAAAATAATGTTCCGGAAATAATGCGCAATTCATGCTCTATCTAGTAGGTATTAAATGAAGTTATGTCACTAGCACTGTTTGTCATCGCATTTTATAATGAAAGCCGGTTCTAACAATCATGAAAGATCATATGTCACGAAATCAGCACGAAATGCTTATATGTGTATTGTTTCAATAGCTCACAAAAGAAGTGCTAAATTCTATGGGAAAAGCGCTTAATTTGAAGTGGAAGGAAAATCTATCTTGTATCGAAGCATAAAACCTATTGCAAAAACTATATAAGAAAAACTTATGCACAAAATCAACCTGGTAGCAACAACAACAATATATATATATATATATACTAGCAGTATCCCCCGGCGTTGCTTGGGTTTGTAAGGGAAATAACTATATAAACATTTTTAGAGAGTTACTTCCCTTATATAATAGCAAAAAAAATGGGAAAAAATGGTGGTAATTTTTTTTTTTTAATCGTAGACTCATCGTAGACGTGCGCTAGTACCCAGAAGGGCTCGATATGAATCACGACTATAAGATACCCGCTTTTGGTTACACTGCACCGCAAAATGTGGGAGTAGTTAGGAATCTAAATCGTAGGAGACAGACACTCACACAACTTCACTTTTATATATAAAGATATATATATATATATATATATATATATATATATATATATATATATATATATACATACAATATACACAGATTACGAGTTCAGGTGTATACCTGTAATTATCAGATCACTGGGATACGTAACAAACTATCAAGCCACCTATCTTCGGAAATAAGTCTTCTTAAATCCAGGAAGGAGAAAGCTGATACGAAGATTAGAGTTTCTAACCATCAATGCAATGGAACAGTACAAATTTGTAAAACTTTCCAGAATGTTTACAAAACATTTAAGTACATATGCGTATGTCTAAACATGAAACTATCTGCATGAGAATACATACATAAAAACATTCAGATCTGCACATGCACTGATTCCAAAATACTGGACACATACACACAAAGTGCACAAATACCAGGTTAGAAACCGGCTCTTTCTCTGGTCTATAGTCAGATATAGTACTATCTGGTTTATAGTACTATCATGAATGTCGACCTCATTCATCAGAAATAACTGAATAAACACTTTCAGGAGCATATAAAACATGTGCAACGGGAGATGCTAAAATCGCAACAGGCCGATTCATGGATCGGTGTTCGATACCTATAACTATATCTCATTGCCTCTCATACTTTTTGTACTTCTTTCGAAGTGTTGACAATGATTTGCAGATGGGTGGGGTACTAAAGTTTAACTTCATGTTGATTGTTGCTTAGCTTTAAGTCCCTGATGGATCAGATCTATGAACCAAAAGTGTCCCTGCTATAATCATCTCAATCTTTTTGGTATATATTTTTTCATCTACTTTGTCCAAAATAACCTTACTTTCATTAAATGATAGCGTATGACTTGAAAGCTTTAGGGTCATTTTTCTAGTATACCGAGAAATCAAGTAAATCTTCCATTGCTTGTGTCTGTATGGAATACATGATATCAAACTGCGCTGCCATTTAGTTTGTGATTGCTATCGTACCAAGGACTGCATTAATCCTTGAGTTCTTATGACAGTGGGGCTTAAACTGCAAGACATTTTGCTACTATTTTATACACAACTGGGGACTAGTTAGCGGACTTCGTTTCAAGGAACTTTCTTCTTGTGGCCTACGTGATGTGAATAATTTCTTACAAGAGACTGAAATAGTTTCAACTAATCGTTTCACTGCAAACTTAATAAAACACAGTATATGATTATGAATATTAATCTAATTTTGTCCGATTTCATGTTAATTAGCGGTTCGATGTTAATTACTTGGTCACTGAAAGGTTACAATGAGTGTGTGCTGTGGTTGTACCAACGAATCCAACTGATTAACATGATTGGGAGTGAACAGAATTGATAAAACAAAAGTGGATTGGATGCAGAATATGTGCTGCGTTCGAGTCTTGTGTATCTGAAATTTCTGCAAGCCGAACTACGTTTTTCAAATAAAAATGACGAATAAGCTAAGATATAGCTTTAGGTATTCATTACTAAGTACTAACAAAGTCTTTATCAAGGCTATAACAACATTACAGTCATTGTATAGTCGTCGTCTCTGTAAAAATAGAAGATACAAGTTTAAATATATTTCAAGATGTAAGTAGCATTACGAGGTATTAAAGATATGCCTCTTTGATTAGAGGTTCGTTTCACAGTACCATGACTTCTGGTTATATCTCACTTTGTGTTAGAGCTTGATCCACCAGAAGTTGTGAATGTAATAGGGTAGATAAAAGTGGTGTGCAAACTTGTATGATATACTATGCTGAATCTCCCCTATGCTGGTAGAATACCCTTCTCACAATATACTGACATGTAGGCATGCTAACCTGTCCCTTGCTAACACACAAAAGAAGCTCCCGATCTGAGAATAACCCAATTAGCCATAGGGTCTTTATGTCATTTCTCCCCAACTACATATGGTACTGGCAGGCATATTCCAACACGATCCCATCATAAAATGTAAACAATACATTTCTTGCTTTGAAACAACATTCTATTAAAAGCTTATTAACCTTAAATAAAGGTAAACTATCATAATGGTTTTATCGTCACTGTAATAATAAATGTACTTTATTATAAATTCATTTATAATGGTATAACTGGGGAACATCGTCAGAACATAGTTATCGTCCTCACAATAATATTTTTATTTGTTGCGTACACAAGAATTACTTGTATAAGTTTTATCCACGATTCAAATCTGCCACCGTTCCGGTCATCTTTTTCTACTTTGCTGTCGAGCCGTCGCAAAAGCTTCGTGCCAGGGACCGGGTTTAACATTACTATGTGTTCATATAATAAATTCCTTATTTCTCAATATTCCCCCACAGTTTAGAAACCGACGCGTTGAGTATAATAGGAAACATGCTACATTAAAGTTAAAATATTATCTGCTAATGTATGAAGCTTAAAGTCATGTTGCTTAACGTCAGCATACGGTATTTTTTCATCTTTCGTTACATCTAAGAGTTGCATAATACGGATTGATTTCTACTAACTGAAATACTTAAATTAAATCATCGATTTTTGAAATTATTTCACATCCATCACCCCAAAAGATTTATTTTCATCTATTTATTTATACGTTTTGAAAATTTATATTTTCATGCAGTTTTCATTAGTGAATATAAAACTCCCACGAAAAGTAACTCCCACTTTGATATATGAAAATTCTCAGTATTCAAGGCTTTCACAATGTATTATTAAGGGGCTCACAATGAACCTTTCGCTGAGGGTTATACGGACAACTGTAAGAGCATTCACAATTTGATGTAAAAAAACATATATCAAGTATATAAACTGACATTTAAGTCCGTATATACAGAGGCAGAATATCCAGTTGACGTAAATAATTTTGATGATGATTTATTTTTCAATTGTAGCAACTCTAATATGGAGGTATAGATATGCAAGTGTGAAAGTCATCACAGATAATCAGAATGTATTGTATTTTGCGTATAACATATTTAACCCCATAAATTCAGTGATAGATTTTCTAACAGTTGAGTGATATGTGTTATCTGGGCCTAATTTCGGTGTAACGAGGTGTAGTCTGATATCGAAAATTACGAGTTTTGTTTTGAAGCCAACAAACGCCAACATGTCGTATATGCTGAAAAGGTAACAAAATTGAAGAATTCTGGAGAAAGCATTTTTTTTTGTTCCTTCTCGAGTCACGCCTGGCTCATTAGGGCCGGTTTCCTAGTTTCCTTGGCGTATAGGCTCCCCACCTGGACGGGACGTCGGTCCGTCGCAGGTGAGATGCATGATACAGGAGGAAAGAGTGAGAGAAAGTTGTGGCGAAAGAGTTAGCAGAAGTTCGCCATTACCTTCTGGCGGAGCCGCGTGAAACCTAGGTGTTTCGCTCATAAACACACACATCGCCCGGTCTGAGATACGAACCCGCGATCCCTCGACCGCGAGTCCGCAGCTCTAACCACTAGGCCGTGTGCCTCCACTGGAGAAAGCATTAGCAATAGTGGATCCTCTACTAGGATTATGCATAAGTGGAAAGACAATGCGTATTATTAATGTATCAGTTAACTATGTCTAACCTATAACACCACTTTTTGAAAACAGAAGAGCTTCTTGATCTATAAATAATTTTAAATGTGTAGCAATTAACCGCTCACTTTACACTCTGATTAGTCAATAATGCCTGTCATTTGGTGCAATCGAGGGATGATTTTTTAAAATTGTTTTCATAGGCAGTTAATATTAATAAAAAAAAAAGCTGTAGAACGATCAATTTGCAGCGACGCACTAGATAGCGCCACCTCATAGACATCAGTTAAAAGTACACATTTCCGATTCAGCTTACTGTTCTAGGCGTAGCTTTCATAACACAAGATTTAAGACTATTAATATCATATTTTAGTAATTCTATTAAAAGGAAATGAGAAAATGATATATTATACTAAACAACAGAAGATGTAGATTAAGCAATTTAATATTAATAGCAAAAGAGGTGCGAATAGATTTTCTTTATTTCCTAGAGCAATTAAAGTGTCAACGTCGTTATTATTTATTGTACTTGTAACAATTGATTCTTTTTTTAGCAGAACTAGAATCAGCTGCAAAATATATTAGAACAGCACTGGGTGACTTGGCCCTTTACTTTTCAAAGTCGATTTAAAGAAATACCGGAAAATTATTTGGGTCAACATTCTCGACGAGCCCTTCACCTCAAAGATGGCTGGCCATGAATTTCGACCAGTGAACTTTTCTTGTTGTTGTTGTTGTTGTTGTTGTTGTTCTTCTTCTTCTTCTTCTTCTTCTTCTTATTATTATTATTATTATTATTATTATTATTATTATTATTATTATTATTATTATTATTATTATTATCATTATTATCATTCAATAGTTTTATTTTTATAGCGTGCTTTCACTTCACTACTGAGCGCAGCTCTGTGTGCCTCAGGTATGTGCTGTGATTTGTTGTGATGCTCTGATGTTTATTGTATGGAAAGTGTTCTGCGTAGGATGTGTGCAGTGCCTAGTAGTGCAATTTTCTGTATGTTATATGTGTTTGTAAGTCCTGGTGTTTTTGTTACGTATTTGTCTGAATATTTTTTTATCATGCCTAATGCACCTACTATGATAGGAATTGTTTCTGTTTTTAGATTCCACATTCTGGTTACCTCTATTTCCAGGTCTTTGTATTTTGAAAGTTTCTCCATTTCTTTTAGAGACACGTTGTCATCTTCCGGTATTGATACATCAATTAGAAAGCATTTGTTTTCTTCATGATCTCTGACAACTATATCTGGTCTGTTGGCCTTAATTTCTCTATCTGTGTGTATCGGCATATCCCAGAGTATGGTTGCTTTCTCGTTTTCTGTGACCTTTTCTGGTGTGTGCCTATACCATCTTTTTTCTGTTGTTATTCCATAATGTTGGCATAGCTTCCAGTGTATGTAGGTTCCAACTTTGTCATGTCTGTGAATATATTCCTTCTTAGCTAGGACTGGGCAGCCAGAGATAATATGATTTATTGTTTCTTGTCCATCTCCACATATTCTGCAGTTACTTGTTATATTTCTTTTCATTACCTGTTTTTGGTAATTTCTGGTGGGGAGGCTTTGGTCTTGTGCTGCAATTAAAAATCCCTCTGTCTCTGCTTTGAGTCCTGAGCTTCTCAACCATTGCTGGGATTTTTCTGTGTCTATTTCTTTTGCGTTTAGTTTAGTCCAGTATTTGCCATGAAGGGGCTTTTCTTGCCATCGTTTTATCATGGTTCGTTGCTGTTCTGTTTTTAGTTTGGATTTCATTTGTTTTATAGCTTTTGTTCTTTCTTCATTTTCTTCTTCTTCTTCTTCATATTTATTAGGTGGTATGATTTCTTGTTTGTATTTGTCAGCTTCCTTAAATACTGAGAACAGTTTTTTGTTTTGCTCGTGTTTTGCCGCTATTTGTATCAGTTTTCCTTCCTTCTGAAGTAGATATTTTTGCAGTTCAGAAGGAAGGAAAACTGATACAAATAGCGGCAAAACACGAGCAAAACAAAAAAAAACTGTTCTCAGTATTTAAGGAAGCTGACAAATACAAATAAGAAATCATACCACCTAATTATTATTATTATTATTATTATTATTATTATTATTATTATTATTATTATTATTATTAGTATTATTATTATTCAGTGAGAGAGCAGTGCATGCCATCAACGTGACACTGGGGTAAAATATACGAAGTCCAGTATACCCATTATGATTACCCATCTGATAAGGATACGCGAGGCACATGCATCACAACCATATGTTCGCGACATGGTGATCTCATATCAAGATATATTTCTTTATTGCCCACAAGGGACTAAACATAGAGGGAACAAACAAGGACAGACAAAGGTATCAAGTCGGTTACATCGACCCCAGTGCGTAACTGGTACTTAATTTATCGACCCCGAAAGGATGAAAGGCAAAGTCAACCTCGGCAGACGAAATACGGCTACGCATTTCGCCCGGCGTGCTAACATTTCTGCCAGCTCC
This sequence comes from Octopus sinensis, assembly GCF_006345805.1. Taxonomy (NCBI): domain Eukaryota; kingdom Metazoa; phylum Mollusca; class Cephalopoda; order Octopoda; family Octopodidae; genus Octopus; species Octopus sinensis. The sequence continues at coordinate 21,907,816 of NC_043004.1, forward strand.
AAGATCTTGCAGGTGGAGCCCAGTTAGATTTTTCTTCTGGTCGAGAAACCCATCCTTCTCAAAACGTCACTGAATAAGGGTTGTTTAAGGGTGTTGACTGAAGCATTATTCAAACCCCAAAGAATCCCTCTCAACACATGGCTATGATGCTCCCCCATTACTTCTGCTCGTGATCAGAGATGCTCATAACGTCAGCTACTAAGGATCATGCTCAACTGGTTACGGTCAAACTACTGACAAGCAAATAAGTGATATTGAGCAGAATGTTTGCTGTCGCCCATCTTTTATACCAAGACAAAACAATCAGTTCAGATCAGAAGCCATGAGAACCACTGCCTGGTACTGCATCAGGGCATTTTATTATTATATTATTATTATTATTATTATTATTATTATTATTATTATTATTATTAATTTTATTATTATTACTTGTCTCCTTAATATATTAGCATATTTTGAGTCGCGTGTCGTTTTCTCACATAAACGAAAAGTACATATTCCCGAAGTTTAGTCGTTCATGAATATTGCTCCCATTTGCAATCCATTTTAAAAGCAACCAGATGAAGAGAATCGTAAGACACAAATGGATCAAGTGTAAATACTTTGATATCACATTAACAGAAAATTCTTATTGTGAATTATGTATATCTGTTGCAAGCCAGAGATTGTTCTATTGCATCATCCTACTTGGATTCGACACTTTCCTTTTCACTTCGAAATATAGCATTCTGTTCACAACAGAATGTCATATTTACAGGGATATTATTGTATGACTTCTTTACAACATTCAATGGCATATATTGCTAGGCATTAATAAAATTTGCGATGGCGGCTGATCGGTTTTGCTTACATATTAACAATAACTCAACGGCTGAAATCTGTTTTTTTCTTGTTGGGCATTAGTTCAACGTAGAGAATCCAAATAAATAATTCAGTCACTAAATATATTATTCCACGTTGTAATATATCCATAGATGCTTGTCGAATTAAAGTCATGGTTAACCGTTTCATATTTTCCTCTGCGGATGTGAGGTTGACTTAATATTTTACAATGTGTTATGTTGATATCAAGTGTCAAATAAGTTTGTCTGAAAAGATGTGAGTATTATTTTACGTTTAACGTTGTGTGTTAGTGTTTGTTTCACTTCATTTATATCTTATATATGTTACTTCATTTTCTATGCAAGATACACTGACCAGTCCTAAAAAGAAGATATATCATCATGTCTCCCATGATAATGATATATCTTGTTCTACATCACTTGTTTTAAATAATTCTTTACATTCTTGGGTCCCAATAGTAACAACAATAGCTGTAATAGAAGTAGTAGTGGCTGTAACTGTTACAGTAATTTCAATAGTAATACTTTTGCGCATGAATCCATCAGAAAGGGAGACAAATCACTGAATAATTTATTGAGCGGACAAGAAATGTATAAAAATAATATATTCAGCCATTCAAATCTGTTGCTATTCCTGTCCACGAATTTTTGCACTTGACATTTAAGCAAACGCATGGGCAGCATAGGTTGAAAACAGTCAGCTAATCATGGGAAATTTCACAATTCATAACATTACTACAACACCGTAACAGTTATATCTATATTTGCTCTAATTCGGGAAGACGTAGTTGTCAATATTTCATTATAATTACATGTATATGCACTTTACGTTGAAGGTAATCAATAGAACATGTGTTATATGTTAGTGTTAGCAGATACCATGTGCTTCATGTTATCTAATAGCGATTTATTTCACATTCAGAAATGGTCGATGAAATAGCTGCCAGGAACATCAACAGATCGATCCTACATGAATCTAAAATGAAGGAACATTTTGAGGTCGATAGATCTATTGGAAATTATAGCAATCTCTCCTTCAACTCACACTATACTCTCTTAAAACAGAAAGGGTACTTTGGATAATGTAGTTCATGATGCAGCTAAGAAGACAATGGATGGCCCAGATCGGGATGTAGTAAGCCATCAGCTTTTTCGATAACAAGTGTTATATAACAAGAATCACATGCACAACGAATACACATAATTGTTTTTAAAATAACCACGTTCCCACTTAAAATGGCATATATATATATATATATACATATATATATATATATATATATATATATATACACACATACATACATATAAATATACACACACACACAAATGCGCACACACACACACACACACACACACACACATATATATATATATGTGTGAGTGTGTGTGTGTGTGCGTGTGTGTGTGCGTGCGTGCGCGTTTGTGTGTGTGTATATATATGTATGTATGTATGTGTGCATATATATATATATGTATATATGTAGGTCCCGGGTTGATTCGGGGTTAACCACAGTAAATAAGGTACTCAATACATAGTAGAGTAAAATTAATTTATTATATAGAAGGAGCTTCTACAGGACTAGAACTGTTTCATTCAAGAGAAATCTTCAGGAAGCTAGTTAACAAGAATTGTATTGGCATTTATACATTTAGGCAGGTTTAAAGGGGTGTTGGTGGGGGACTTTTTGGGGGTAGGCATAGCGCAAAATATCATACTTGGGGGAGTGGTCAAGGAGTCAGTGTTAAATTAGATAGAAGAATAAATAAAAAAATAAAAAAATATATAAAAAAATATATAAAAGTATATATAAAAAAATATATATAAAAAAAAAGGGGAATAGAGTTTTAGGTAAATAAGGAGATTCTCACTTATACCTATGCACATCAGAATACATATATACACACACACACAAACATATATACATATACATACACACATACGTACACACACACATATATACATATATATACACTTACACATACATATACATGTCTACACATACACATATATGTATACATACACACACTCACATGCATACACGTATACACACATGTATATATACACACACGACCACACATACATATACACACAGAAAAATATATATACACATACACACACATACTCACATACACGCATACACACACATATCCACACACATACATGCACACACAGCACACTACTCCCTATATACACATATATACACATACACACACATATACACACACATACATATACATACATATATATATATATATATATATATATACATATGTGTACCTATGCATACCTACACATACGCACATATATATACACATACAAATACAGACCCATTCCCTAATTTTAATTTTATTATCTTCATTTATTACTTTTGTTATCTTTGATCGCTGGTCACAAACAACTTGGCTATGACAGCCAGTCCATTTATCTGTCTACTGGAAAACAAGCACTCATTTACTCACGCACACTCTTTAGCACGTACACTCACTCATTCGTACACTCATACACATACACGCACGCACGCGTTATATTCATACATACATACATCTACATACATTCACGTATATACACATACGTACGCGTACCTACAGATTCATGTCTACACTCTTAGAAGGCTAGTCTATACATATACACCAATAAATATAAATACACACACATACATATACACCTACATACAAATACATACATGTATATAATATATATATATATATATATATATATATCATATAATTAAGGGCTAAAGAGGGTTATTCTAAAGCCAAATACACTGTTTTATCCACTTATAATCCGCTTGTTACAGGAAAATTGAAACTGAAAACGGGCAACTAACCTTTAGAAAATTTAAATTTCGTTTTCTCTATATTGAATCAATTTCGGACTTAATCTTATAAAAAAAGATATATTCCTTCTTCAGTAGAACTTTCGATGGGATATAAATAAAATACTCACGTATGATCATGGAAAAAGCACAAGCTAAAAACATAACTACACTTGAGTACATCACTTATATCTAAAAATAAAAATTCTTTGGTCAGCCTCAGAAAACAACGTCCAGACCTTTCGCCGCTACAAATTGTAATGGTTACCAGTCCTCCTGTAGCAAGCATCGAGTTTACTACTAAGCAATATAGGATGAAGTCCCTTACTCTACAGCAAAGGAATTCATCAGGAAGCGTGGGCAGTATATTTAAAAAAACCGTTACGGTTGCAATATACATCATATAATTAAGGGCTAAAGAGGGTTATTCTAAAGCCAAATACACTGTTTTATCCACTTATAATCCGCTTGTTATATATATATATATATATATATATATATATTTATTAATCAATATAGGGTGGCAAAAAAATTTTGTAGAATTTTTTTGCCACCAGCGGCCTAGTGGGAAAAAATTAAACAGTCATAGACCATTTTAAAGTTCAACATCAACAATCAAGGAACGGCCATAATAGGCCATTCACCCACTAGAAATAACAGCCAAAGCTTCAACCGCAAATAAAAGTCAATCCGTAAACAGGAGAAAATTTAAAAAACATTTACCCTGTAATTTCTTATACGATGCACCGTTTCGTCTGCTGTTTAATGGTAAACTAACCTGATTAAATTAAATCAAGCCAATCTTCCATAGGCCCTCAGATTCTTCAGTAAGAAATAGCCACAAGTCGGAACAGATATTTTCACGAGGCATTTCCGACCCTGCCAAGTTAATATCTGACCTAAAATTTTCAAATCATCGCACTCGCGCCAAATTTATCGGCAGCAAATAAATATAAGCCGTCGATTCCATTACGGAATTAACCAGAAAATTCATAATTAATCAATATAGGGTGGCAAAAAAATTTTGTAGAATTTTTTTGCCACCAGCGGCCTAGTGGGAAAAAATTAAATAGTCATAGACCATTTTTAAGTTTTATTTGCGGTTGAAGCTTTGGCTGTTATTTCTAGTGGGTGAATGGCCTATTATGGCCGTTCCTTGATTGTTGATATATATATATATATATATACATATTCACACATATATACATACACACATATACATACATATATATATATATATATACATATATACATACATATGCACACACACATATATATATATATACACACATACACATACATACGTATACACACATACACATACATACGTATACATACATACATACATCCATACATCCATACATACATACATTTATACACATACACACACCCACGCGTATACATATACGTACATATATATACGCGCATGCATACACATACAAATACATACACATACGCATATACATATACATACATACACATACACACACACACACACACACACACACATAATATATATATATATATATATATATATATATATATATACATACACACACATACATATACATACATACATATACAAATATACGCACACACATATATACATCCTCATATACACATACACGCACATACACATGTACATGCGTACCCATACACACACACACACGCGCGCATCCATATATACACATAAGTACACACATGCGTAAAAGTATACATATATCTATGCTTACACATACACACACACACACGTGCCTCCTTATATTCATACTTACATGCATACTCAAAAAATAAGTAAATAGTAAAATATATATACGCGCAGTTATTCATACATGCATACTCAAAAAATAAATAATAAATATTAAGTATATGTACGTGCAGTTACCTATTATATAGACGGATACATACATATAAACTTACACACACACATATATATATATATATATATATATATATATATACATATATACACACATATATATATATATACATATACATATATACACATATATACACACACACATATACACACACATATATATATATATATACATACTTACACACATGTACAAATACATACACACATAGATAACTCTACGTACCTACATATACATAAACACACGAGCGTACACGTATATGTACATATACACATACACATACACACGCATATATATACATACATACATACACATACACACATATATACACACACACACATACATATATATATATACATATATATATTATATATATATATACATATACACACACATATACATTTGTGCAAACATACATACATACTCATACACGCACACACACTTACATATACATATATACACACACTTACACACATATATATATATAATATATATATATATATATATATATATATATATATATATATATATATATATATATATGCCATTTTAAGTGGGAACGTGGTTATATATATATAATAACTATAATCAAGGGTGCCAGAGAGTATCAGATTTGCCAGAAATAAAAGTGAAATTTACCAAAATGAATGAAATCAAGGACCGTATAAAAAGCCAATCTACCATTGCGATGGAAAAGACGCAAATGCATTTGCAGACATACCTATTTCAAACTCTGAGATAATACTCTTAGTCCTCACCAGTGGGTCTCGCTACCTGGGGTTAATCCAATACCTGTTTCGTCATGCTTGTTAAAATCGTTGAAAGACTAGCACCAAATACAAGCGATAGAAGTGTATAATTATACATAAATAAATATATTATTATTAATAAATAATAATAATATAAGTGGCTAGTAATCATATAAACCAATAAGATAAATTTATAATTTCATAATTATAATTATAATTAAGGGTACCAGATAGTACTAGCGTTGCTAGAAATAAAAGTAGAAAATACTCAAATAATCCACAATATCACTGAAAATTTAACAATATGAATGACATTGAGTAGCGAGTAGCCACCCTACGATTGCAGGGGAAAAAGATGCAAATGAATTTGGAGACATACCCATATCACGTAACAAGCGTGCCGAAGAAGGTATTAGTTTAATCTCAGGCAGCGAGACCCACTGATTAACACTAAGAGTATTATCTCAGAGTTCTAAATTACGTTATATCTGTATATCTTCAAATTCATTTACGTTTTTACCCCTGCAGTGGTAGGTTTGCTTTTTGCTCGCTCCTCGGTTTCGATCAGCTTCTTCAATTTTCAGTGATATTGTAGCTGAAGGCAACAACTAACTGACCCTCTCATTACGTCTCACAGGCTAGGAGAAAATTTGCGTGGGATAATGTATTCTCCTGCACATCATATCACAATACAAGTTGGGGTGTCATACCTATAACGTATTTCATCATATGTCTACAGGTTCAAGATCGATCTCAGACTCAAAAACTATTATTAACTGGTTATAGATTACGCAACTAGTTATGGCTGAAATACTATTGGGCCCGCTTCCAGAACTTGAATTTCTTGTGAAATATAAAATATTTTCTTTAGGAACACAAAAATTCTTTATCGCTTCTTTTGATGGAGAGTAATATTTTGAGAAGCAAAAACATTTGAATTGTAATTCTGGTATATGGCATCAGGTTTTTCTAGTTGTTGGGCTAAATATAATTGATGAAATTGTTTTCAGTATGTAACTGGTGATTTAACCACCAGGAAGGATGAACGCTAAAGAAGAGCTTCAATGAAATTGCACTTCAGAACGTAACGTGCTGCAAATACTATTACCGTTTTATCAGTTACCATAAGGATTCTTCCAATCCACTGATGTTCTCTTCTCAATAAATCCACTAAGACACTACCATTTTGGTCACATTTTTACGCTACATCGTTATTTTTCCCGACACTCTAATGATTCTACCAATGCCCAGCGCATTCTTTTAGATAAGGATATCTAACTTCGGCTCTAGCTTCATATTTCGCAGCATCAGTCCGGAGTTTATTTTATCGATTCCAAAAGAGTGAAAACAAAACTCTATGTAAGGAGCGTTTGAACCCGAAGTTAGGAGAGTTGAAAAAATATAAACAAACATGATATAAAGCACGGTGTTTCGTCGAACACTATCCACTTCTATTATTTGATTGAACAAATTATTGTTATTTTCTTTTATTTTGCACCATATTTAGGGCGGATCCTGCCCTCAGCCCAATTAGTGCCACATGAAAAGAAATATTAAATATAAGAGAGATTGATGAGAGTGATCAGTTTGAAAACATCTATTAACATTTCCATTTCTAATTTATCTGCCAGCTAAGGAGAGAAACAATTTCCACGCCTACCAAAAATTCCTCATTTTTTTCTCTCTGTTGATTTCCTAGTTACTTTATCGAAAATTCACTCGCCAGTATTTACAATGAATTAATCAATAATCTATATTTATGAACAAAACAAAACTAAACATAAATAAACAAAACAAAGCAGCAACAATATAAAGAAAATTGATTGCATGTTTACGTCAAAGTTCGAGGAATTCGTTGCAGAAAATAATTTCAAAAAATATGAAAACTATTCAGCTTTTGACATACGAAACCTTTACAATGGAATTAATCTAAACATTCAGAAGCACAGCGTACAATATCATCAGGTGCAATATGAATCCTGGAGGCGGACGCGCACAAACACACTCGCACAAAAGTACCAGAAATATGTAAACGCATGCTAAAACTTCTACGAATGTATGTGAAATACATTATTTTACTATGTTATATAGGTGCATGCAAGACAGAGAGTTAGATGCTAAGATACATATATACATACACTCAGCCCAAAACACCAACACGTACTTGTGTGTGCATACATAGGCATATATACATAAACACATACACACGTTATATATATATATATACACATACTTGCTCCTGCCGAATCATTGCATGCATGTAAAATTGCATGTACCGCATAGAAGTAAGCATGCTTATATGTGTGTGCATGTGGGTGGGTGTGTACACACTCATATATAAATGCGTCATTATATATATATATATATATATATATATATATTATATATATATACGCACACTTACACACGCACACATCCATATACATATATACACATGTTTATACATATATATATATATGCACATGATTAAACATCTATATATATTCTTTGCGTGTTGTGTTCGTATGTGTGCGTGTGTATGTATATATATATATGAGGGTGAGTGTGTGTTTATGCGTGTTTGTGAGACTTTGCGCGTCTCTACAAATGTCCCTTCCCTCTGTTAAAAATATCTTGAATACGCTGCATATATTTTTATCGACTGCATTCATTCTTGGTTTTGTAGTTTTGCTCATTCTACGATATTTCTACAATCTTTATGTAATTGTCTATTCAATGCAATTTTTTTCAATTATATAAAATTGTTTATATCGTAACTGAACGTAATTTTTTCCATCTTCGTTTCTGGTGTTCGTTCATATTATATACATTATACATACAAACACATGCATATATATATATATATATATATATATATAATATATATATATATATATATATATATATATATATATGTATATATATATATAATATATATACATATATATATACGTATATACACACATGTATATACACACATATATATATACATACATATTTACATACATATGTAAATACATACATATATATCGTCTATCTAAAGAACGATCAAACTATTGAAAGTAAAGAATATATTTACTTATTCTATAACCTATGCTGAAGAGATATGTCTAATTGTAAACGAGGATGAAGCGGGTTTGGGTACAGACTGGCTGATTACTTTATTAAACCAAACATCTAGCATTGTTTTACATAAATTCATCCCTCCCCCAACGTCTAGTTCATTTGTAATATTCATTTAAGTTTTGTCATATCAGAAGCTGGGAATATACCAGTATATTAATTGGTGTTACTTATTCGTAAATCATAACGGAATGAAAGGTAAGCACGATTCGATAAAGCGAAGAGCACTTGATGTAAAGCAATATAACACAATATAGTGAATCACATAGCTTAGGTTTCTAATTGTTTTTCCATAATGCTACAAACGACTGATATATTCTGTTAGTATTGTAAACAGATATTGGAGTTTGTTATTTTGGTTTTATTTGATGTTGTGTTTATTAGTTCAGGTCTACTCCTGTCGAGCAGACGTCCGATTAAATACATTTCAATAGTGAACATTCAGTATAGTTCCCACATGTATGTTTGTATGTATATTTCTATGTGGTCATGTATGTATGTATATTACATCAGTATATATATATATACATTTATGTTTTTATGTTTGTATCCATATAGTTATATATATATGTTTATTACATCAGTTTCAGCGGTATGGTCTTCCAGTTGTCCGATCACCTCAATCACCTGCTCATTGAATTATTATTTCATTGATACTTGTATCCTTAATGTAATTGTCAAGTAGAACAGTCGTGATACATTTGTGACAAACAGAATAAGGCTACATTTTTTGGTTACCACCACAGTCTAATCAACGGGTTTCTAAACAATTTCACTATGTTTGGTTCCTTCCGAAACTATGGTGAAGGGCACTAGTCAGATGTGATCCGCAGTGGAATCACATTTGAGACCTCATAGTATGAAGAGAATTTCCTAAACACTCAGCCAAACTATACATTTTGTGAACATAAAGTCTAGTTTAGTAGATTACACAGTACCAGATGTTAGTGATAAACTCTTCCTAAGGATCATTGTCTCTAACTATGGTTGTGCCACTGAGTGAAAACTGCTATCGTTCACTGTTCTTTGCTGCAATGCAGTTTATAATACGAGGTGGGATGACTCACAAAAGAATAACACATTGTATCAATGCACGAAATAACAGTCAAATATAAACCACCGCTAACACTTGGAGTATTACTTAATGTTCTGAGATCCACTAATGACACTTACAGCAACAATTTTCAGTGTTGACTGAATGACGTATTATTGTATATAAAACGATATTCTATAGATATATTTGTAATAAATCACTTTATATAGTCTATAATATCTATAATATAATGAACTCTATTAGTATGGATTTTTATGGAAAAGTGAAATATTTTGAATATAGTGATATTGATATTAGGATATATGACTAATAATGTGAAAGCTGATCAAAAATAATCAGTATATTTGTTTGTTACGTTTTAAGCTACAAAATATTAATTTAGTTGAAAGATGATTGATAATCCTTTTCATTCGTGTTCTGCGTTTACGGGATTTTATTTGATTGGATTCAATAATAAGTGAACGCAGAAATAGTCGGAAATGTAAATAGTTTCGGTCCGGCTCGATAATCAACATAAATTCGATGTTTTTAACGTCATATTAATTGGCTCACAAACACGATTTTGTGTTGTTTTATGTTAGTTTTTATGAAAATGTTAATGTATTTAGAAGACGAAGCTACTTTGTTTTATATTGCTTCTGTCTGGAAACTAAATAATGACAATTCTTTTGTTTTAACAGTTTTCCAACAATTCATTGCATTCGTTTCATTAATTTAACGTCCTGGAACGAAAACGTTTGTTAGAAATCAATCAAGAATTTCATTAAGGTTTCCGCTCGAATAGCCATTATACATTTTTAGATTTGAAAAATTCCATGAAAAAACGGATAACATTGTAAAGTTTCTCTTCTCTGTGTAATTAAAATTTGAATAATTTAAGAGGACTTTGATTTCGAAAGACACAGCACATATTCTTTTCATATTGTGCAATAATGCAAGATAATATATAAAGCATACTAAATGACATATGAAATAAAATGTGAGAAATACATTAATATTACAATTAATGACATAAACACGTAGCGAAATATTTTAATCATATATCTAATTAACACATTCCCAAATACTTAAGTTTAGATGCAGACTATGAAATTAGATAACCAATCATGTCAACTGACTTTATGGCAGAGTTCAGAAAATCGATTGAACCATGGGACATTACATTTAATCTTATAAAACAGAAGTTTCTAAGGTTCTAGGAGGGTTAGAACACATGACAAGAAACTACAGATGTTGCCATTCATTTTACCTTGCTTTCTCTACGTACATCTGGGTAACATGCGCCAGTTTTCTGTTCCACTGCAATCTCCAGCCGATTATTTGGTGGGTCGAGTGTCTCTTTTATACTCGAGGATCAGAGGTCGTACTCAGAACACAACTAACTTAATGATTTTGTCTTTGCCTTGTATTTCGTGTATTGTCTTTTCCATAAACATACGACTTCATTACAAACATTATATGGAAAGATTTAACGTTACTGTAAAACACATTGTAGTTAGAAAGAACTTAAACAAACAGAAATATGAATTTAGCATATTTCTCCTTAGACTGCGTAAGTCTGTATTGAGTCTTAACTGTGAAGGCATAAAGGGTGTAACATTGAGCTGGTTCGAATTTAGAACAATAAATATATTGAGTTTTAATGTTTAAAGCATTTAACATACAACCAGATTTTACATCACAATCCGGTTCTAATGTATTTCAGCTGAATTCACTCTCTGCCAAATATTTGAACAAGACAACCAGTTTTCTCTCCCCATCAGTTTTATTAATCTAGAAAACATTATGAAACTTTCCATTTCTCCCCCTTTAACTCACTGGACGCTTTATATTTTCGTAAATCAGCTTCAAGTTTATTATGTTGCGATATAACATAAATAATTTAGCTATTTAATGCTATATTATAACAATGTTATTTTATCATTACTCTAAAATATATTAAAACATCTACATTCAACTCATAAATTCTGAGACATATATGGAAAATCGCGATGCCCTGTAACTGATGGAATCGTAATACAAAATATGTTGTGCAGAAAACAAATGCTCTGGAAATAATACTTATTTTAAATATTCTTTTAAATACTTTATTTATTAAATCGTTTAAAGTTCAATCCCACAATAAACACTGTTTTGAACACTTCCATACACCTAAAATATTGATAAATAATAGATTTATCTAGCTTTTATCTCGCGCTTCCGATTTATGTCAAATCTCGAAATATTAAGCGAAAATTATTTTGCAACTCTACACCTAGATGATAATCAAAGTCATTCAAGAGTTTCTGTGATGCTGGCTGTGAAGTAGGTTGCTGACAATATCGTTATATCTGCACAAATTGCAGTTCAATAGAACTAAAACCTTTCTCTAATGGAAATATTCGGTCATAATTCCTTTAATCCTAAATTGATAATTTTGTGGTTTCACTCTCTGAAATATTTCCGATATAAATATCAATTTTCATTTCGATTCCAAAGTGTAATTTAGCTATTTAATGCAGTTTACACGTTAGATGCAATACGAACCGTTTAGCATAAATATGAGTTCAAATCACTATGCATATATCAGATGATGTGTAACTGCATTTAACTTCCTTGTTTATTCCATTCCAACTATTTAAGTATTGAAACGCAGAAATGTCTTCGCAAAATTTATCTTTTAAATTTCGTAGGGTTGAAAAGTTTAAGTGAAAGAAGGAGTCAGTTATATATTATATAGCGTGTACGATACGTACACTTTATGTACTATATAGCATACAGTATGGCATATAAACGTATGATTCATGTAAAAAATAAGTGTAATCTATGTTGGTATTATTGCACACTGGGCAAATGTAATCAGATGCTTTAACAACCTCAACGTGGACAGATTAGAGGAATCAGTGAAGTTTATTTTAGTCCCATTTGAAATAACACCAGATATCATATATCGGTTCATCTCTTTCCGTTATGAAGCTGTGGGTTTTTGTGTGAAGTCACATCACTAATTGTTAAGTGTGTACCATTTTCTCGATGTTGCCGCTTTCATTCTATCGCTTAGAAGGGAGGAGGTGGGGGGTCTATGATCAAGGCTCGGAGACTGTTAAGAGAAAGACATCTTCTGGCTGTAAGTGTGGTCAGATGAATGGAAACGAAGTTTACACCACTAAAGTGTTCCCCAAATGTCATGCAGCGATTTTGATGAATTTATAAATTCTTTTGGGTTTGATAAGTTGCATCTACCAATTCTGATTCCTACATAGTTATTGACAGTAACTCTACCGAGGATATATGAAAATAGCGTAGTGGAAAGGAGCGCATAGTAGATTGTTGCAAAGTGAACGTTTATGTTTATGGTTATTGTTGTTTATTGTAATGATACATGTTAGTGTTTGATAGTCCGGCAGTATATGTGGCAAGGCTATACTTTAGTGTCAAGCTACAATCCATTCAACAGGTGTTCAATAATTTCCTTGCATCTAATTTAGCTCTGAAGGCTGCGTTTGTTTGAAGGGTCTGGTTAAAAGCAACTGACTATAATAACATCTAGTGTGATTGAATCTGAAACATCTTTGTAAAACGAAATGCTTAGCTATTCTAGCATACTACATCCATCATTTATAACGAACCGAAGCTAATTAAAATTTTGTTGAATGTTGACTTATTTGTGTCACCCAGCAATATATATATATATGTATATATATATATATATATATATATTATATATATATATATATATATATATATATATATATATATATCCATCAGACTACTCAAGTAACTGGTATTATTCGAATAGAAGGCGGCGAGCTGGCAGAAACGTTAGCACGGCGGGCGAAATGCTTAGCGGTACTTCGTCTGCGTTACGTTGTGAGTTCAAATTCCGCCGAGGTCGACTTTGCCTTTCATCTTTTCGGAGTCGATAAATTAAGTACCAGTTACGCACTGGGGTTGATGTAATCGACTTAATACCTATTTCTGTCCTTGTTTGTCCCCTCTGTGTTTAGCCCCTTGTGGGTAATAAAGAAATAGGTATTATTCGAATAAAATCAGTTTTCCACAATAGTTATTTATTAACACTCATAAAGTTGCATCATTTGTCAAACATTTCTTCTCAACAAACATAACGGAAGATTTTATGTTCAATAGCGAAAGTTTTCACGATTTATGATGCTATGCGAAACCAGTGAATTTATAATGCTATACTAAACCAGTGAATAAAACAACAGACGAATGAGGGAACCCCAACAGGTAATTCTAAAAGCTAGAAATATCTGTAAAGGTCTTTTCAATTCAAACCATGTTATATTTCAAAAGTGCGCAGACATAATAGCAAGTGTATAATTATTTCAATAATGTCTAGAAAGTAGATGTAATAGCCGCAATTGGAATGTCTTTGACCATAGATCTACTCGGAAAGACGGTCAGCTAAATTTCACCGTAACCCCCCAAAATCTAAAATATTCAAATAAGGGAATCCCACTGTAAATTATCGAGTAGTGAAGGAACCCCAGCTGTGTTAATACCTAGCCTTAAAGCCAGAGAGTTTTGAACCTGGAAGAAATGGAAAGGAATTGAATGTTTTGATGAATCTTAATATCTTTTCCATTTTTTTACCTTTTATCTTTTACTTTTGACTGCGTTCATACTGGTACTTGTACTTGTGGCGACATCCACCCTGGGCGGGTTGAGTCGGCTTCTTCTAGCATCCTCGAGGCATCTCGAACCATGGCAGCCCACGCACGACTGTCCTGCGCCAGTTCACTGCAGATAGCGAGCCAGTCACGGTTCCATCGGGGAAGCCCGACCACCTGCGGACCCGTGAGCACGGAGAAGTCCTCCTTGTTCATACTGGTGCATTGCCTTGACAGGTTTATTCGAACACAATGAGCAACAATACTTATTTTCTAAAAATCCGGCACTTATTCTATCAGTAACTTTTGTCGAATTGTTAAGTTACAAAGACAGTAAACAAACCAACACAGGTTGTTAAGTGGCGGTGTGGGACACACACATAGGTATATACGCATATACAACGACGGGCGTCCTCCAGTTTCCGTGTATGAAATCTCACAAGGCTTTGGTCGGCCCGTGCTATAGTAGACGTCAGTTGACTTAGATGCTACGCAGTCAGACTGATACCGAAACCATGATACTAGGAAGACGCGCACGCGCGCGTGCATACACATATATATGCGTGCGCACGCCCGTGTGTATGTATATCGGTATGCATGTATGAATGTGCTTATGCATGCATATGATATGCGTAATTAATTATACCCACAGGCATATCATGTTTTGAAAATAACTGAAGACTAATTAATAAACAATGAAAATTGAGCATCATTTAGTGAGAAGTTATCTCTTGATTGATGTTAGAATATAGCCTATGTAAATGTGCAGCATTTCATTTTACAACATACGGAAACACACTGATGCAGAATTCACTTACGTATGGATGTATATGGGTGTGTGCATATTACGCGTTCTGAAAGCAATCTTGATAATCGTAATTTTATATTTATTTAATTACTTACTTACGAACTAACGGTTGAAGTTAAAGAGAAATGCGATAGGCACTTTCAATCAATCTGTTTGATTCAATCGGTATGTTTCACCGTTATTTACGCATTCATTTACACTTATATTATATTTAACGACGATAAATGTATGTATGTATGTTGTACATTGACGCACACTTACACATTTACAAACACGTGAACCGATTTTCTAATAATCCATGAGAGTACTCTGTCAATAGTTTACTTATTTAATACATAGTGCCTAGGCGGTGAGTTGGCGGAATCGGTAGCACGCTGAGCAAAATGCTTAGCGGTATTTCATCTGCGTTACGTTGTGAGTTCAAATTCCGCCGAGGTCGACTTTGCCTTTCATCCTTTCGGGATCGATAAATTAAGTACCCAGTTACGCACTGGGGTCGATGTAATCGACTTAATACCTATTTCTGTCCTTGTTTGTCCTCTCTGCGTTTAGCCCCTTGTGGGTAGTAAAGAAATAGGTATATCATCTGTCTCTACGTTCTGAGTTCAAATTCCGCCGAGGTCGATTTTGCCTGTCATCATTTCGAGATCGATGAATTACGTACCAGTTTCGTACTGGAGTTTATCTAATCGACTGGTCCCCCCCCCAAAAAAAATTTCGGGCCTTGCACCTCGAGTTGAAAAGAATACACAGTGCCTGTGAATGTATTGTTGTGCAAATGAGTAAAATTGTAGCTCGTTACTCATGGCTTTTTCACGCATATCTCTCAGCTACTTCTCGCAGAGGGATTAACAAGAATACCTAGTAAAGTGGCAACAACCAGTCGAAACTAGATACACTTATGTCAGGAAAAAGTAAGTAAGATCAGCACAGACTGTATAATGGACACCCCAAAAATATAGTAAAGATTATATTTCAAAAATTTAAAGCTGGGTAATTAATTATAAAATACTTTTATATTACTGAGAGATATCCACCTTTTGGTAGCCTAGCCGTCATTCTTGAGCCCTCGTTGCTCTCTAATCGATCAAAATAATCAAAAGAGTTCTAATCGGGATCATCCACTATGTTACATTATATTGGTTTCAAATTTTGGCACAAGGCTACTAAGTTCGGGGGATGGGGTAAGTCGATTATATCGATCTCAGCTAGTAGTTATTTTATCGATCTCGAAATTTACGAAAGGTAATGTCAATCTCGGCGGAATTTGGACTCAGAACGTAAAGACGGACGAAATGCCGCTGAGCATTTAACCATTCTACCAACTCACCGCCGTAATATGTTACGTTATATTAGTCTTGTTTCTTATATAGATGGCTTGGAGAAAGCATATGGTGCTCCTTAATATCAATCTGTTTAGTGGCAACAAATTAATGATGCAGGCCCTAAACGAGAGAGAAAGGACTTTTACTATCGTCTCGCACGAAGATGTAAAACCTTTATTCTCTTCTGAGAAAAACAAAGGCTACTTAAAAATTTGTAGCGTTAATTTTGTTCTTAGATATTACCTGAGATCGTTTTGGTGTTATAAAGCAAATTGTAGTACTTAACTGATATATGAGACAACTAATTTGCATATCTGCCATAATCTTCAGACACAGTTATATATGTATAACGATACCATGTCACTAACAAGTCAACAATCTCTCTGTAGCAAGCTTCACATGCATAATGGAGATTATAGAGATACAGCAGATATCTGTATTTGCTAAAGAGAGTTGTGTCAATTCTAAATAGTCCGTTCCGCTCATATACCTTATGCATATTTATAAGGGGTGCCATGCATTATTAATACGAAAACTAAGGCTAGCATTCTGTCTATATAGAAGAATATTAATGTGTGACTGTGTGCACCTGTATGTATGTGTGTGTATGTGTGTGTACATGTGTGTGCGTGCACGCGCGTCTGTACATTTTTATAGTTGTATTTGTGGGTATGGCAAACGGACAGACACACACACCTGAACCTCATGCATTCCATTTAACCACTCCAATCGAAGTATATCGAGATATACATTCAGTGAGAACTTAACAACTAATTAAAATCCAGTTGCCCGTATGGTACATAACTCCGTGAAGTAAATTGGAAAAAGCATCTTTAATATATACATACGAAGAAAATATATCCGTATTTAATTTATATTCAAATTTCCAGAACTTTAGCATGCTTCTGTGTGAGTGTGTCCTTTCAGCCGGTGTTGGAGAAACAGATTCCCACGAAACCTTGCTATCGACATTAAGAAACCAAGAGGTATTTCATATTAAGTGATTAGAACGCATAAGGGAAACGAACCACAATACCTTATATACAAGTGAGAAAATACTATCATGGCTAAATAGCGGAAATACCTCTCCGGTGATCCACTGGAAAATATGTTGAATTCAGACTATCGATATACAAGGAGAGACGAACGAAAAAAGGGAATATGAGAAAAATAAACTTCCAGATGAGATACATGTACATAAATGCATTTTATCGGTACTTTATGTTTAAGGCAGCTAGCTAACAGAATCGTTAGGGAAATGGGCAACTGGGTTACTTTTTGAGCACACATACTGCCTTGGTCAACTTTGCTTTTTATCAATTCAAAGTTGATATAATAAAAAATAAATTAGTTTAGCACTGAGACAAACCTACTTCGCACTCTACTTCCTCCAAGATTTCAGGCTTTGTTCTTACAGAAGAAAGAATGATTATGCTTAATGTATATTCATACTTTTTAAAATATATTCAGTCTCGTGGTTAATAGAATTGTGGCTAAACCTAATTTTTATATTTCGGTAAAAATTGAAAGGTACTTATAGAAAAAGCTTTTAGATTGTCTTATTTCTTTTGCCAGTCAAATTCGTGGCTTGAACAGAATAACATGCAATTGAACATTTTGAAAGTCGAGTGTTATGTTTTTATTCATTTATTTATTTATTTTGCTTTTGAATAATTTAATAAAGATATATAATTTGTGTCTTTGAACTTTTTTCACGACCACATATTCATTGTAATATATATCTATTCGGATTGGAAGAAAGATATAAATATTAGTATATTTTCATTGGGTGGATAGATTATTTACTGCTAATAAATGTTTTATTTTTATATAAGAGATTATGGGAGGATAATACTAAAGATAGATTAAATTTTAAAACATTCTAGAAGAAAAATGTACCAAACAATATTACTTGGGGCAAAAAGCTATTCTTCAAACACAAATATCTAAAAATATTGTCATGATAGTAAAACTCCTACCACATCAGTAAAGACAATTTTCTTGTTAATGTGTATCACTAGTGCATGCATGATGTAATCAGTTTGCTAGGATCGAACACGAATAATCTATATATAGACTGCTATAAATATCACTTTATCGATCGATGCATAATAGATAACTGAATTTTCAAATATTTCTTTAACATGCAAGGTTGTGTTGAACTCGAACGAAAATAAAACTAAAAAATTTACGGTAGATAACTATTGTTCTATGTTTCCTATGAAATAAAACACGTAACATAATAATTTCAAATGCAATGAAAACTCGGTGAAAAATGTTGGATGTTATAATCACAAAACACTGCACTTCAAAATAATCCTGAGTAAAAAGGTCATTATACATAATATGCAGTATTTAATTACTATTTTTTTAATACTTATATAATTATAAAAACTAGTTTTCGAAGAGAGTATTTTCTCTCTGGAAGCCGATGGCTTCACGTTAGTCGAATATTAAAAACAAGCTGTACTTTGTATCTGTCATCTCATAACACTGATGACTATGCATGCATATATGTATACTTCTATTTATGCATATGCATGTATGCATAAACTCAATCTTTATTTTTATCTAGGATATACCTGAGAAGCCATAACCAGGAGAATGTTTCTAGTAGGTATTTAATCACTATCTGTAGTTGAATACCCAATAAAAATAAACACAAACAAACAAACAAACAAGTGCACCATTGATTTTAGCAGCGATATCAAATCGAGTCAGTTTATTTCACATTTAATTTAATTTCCTTAAAGCACGTCTAATTGCAACTTCAACAATTATTGCATTCAGTATCTTCCGGATATTATAGTACTTTAGGAGAACTGCCAAGATTAACAGGGCATTTAAATCATGCACAAGAAATAAGTTGATTTAGTTCTTTGTTTTTTTTCTGTTTTTTTTCAGGGAAATACAACTCGTAATAATATTAAGTGGGCCTATGGCGATATATCCTGCACTTAGAGCAATTATTTACTCATACTTCATATCGAGTTAATAATGTGAAGTTGTACGTTGTCGCGTAACCTCGCAGAAATAACGGCCAAACTCTGAAATATTACATCCTCACAGCTTAAAAGCTGAAATGACATTATAATGTTAAATTTTCTATCAAAGCAAGCCTGAACCAAAAGGACTCGATTTTTCACGGCTGGAACCGATTATCATACGTCATCATTACCCAAGAAATAAGAATATGAACAAAAGCGACAACACCATCACCAAAAAACAACAACGACGACGACGTCGACGGTGGCAGCAACAAAGCAATAATAACAACAACAGCAGCATCAACAACAACTACAAAACGCTCTATTTGAGAATTTTGTTATTGTAGTGAAATTTTTCAATATGAGATTAATGATATTTATTTTCTAAATCTAGCAAAAATATATATCAGAAAATCGTAAGTGAAACTATTAACAGTAGTTTAATTTATTTTGGGAAATATTACTTTTTAGTTGCAATCTAATATAGGTAAAAATTCAAATGTCAAAACCTAACCGTAACTCTAGCTCAATGCAATATATATATATTAGCTTACGCGCGAGGTTAATGCTTTGTTTCCCTTCAATATACTACTTTTAATTGGCTTAGAAAAGAATCCATCTATGAAGTTTTGACTGTCTACATTCACGTACTAATAAACTAATCCATTATTCCCTCTCTAATATGGCACCACCTCCTGGAAGTCCCGTTCCACGCACGTTTACTATTTCTGCTGTTATAGACTTACATATGTAAAACTAAGCATTAGCAATATCAGTTTCTGATGACCTGTAACTATCATGTGTCGTACCACATCCTTTTGACTAAAACTGTAAATAAATAAATAATATTTTTGGGGTCACCACACCTTTGATTCTGGGGAAAATAATGTCCTACAACCCATCCAGTCGTTTCCACATAACATTAGATACAATTGATTGTGAAATAAATTTATAAAATTGAATATGTTTTGAAAACATACTTAGTTAGAACAATTACGCTTAATTAATATATAAATCTGGTGAAGTTTACAAAACGATGCTAGAACTACTACAAAATTAACCGCATTTAAGACCTGACCTAAATTACAAATTTAGTTAATATTTCAGTAATATTATCGGTTTAGAATTTCGACTTGCAATTTTTACTAGCAATCACGGTTTACAGATAAACAGACAAATGTGATATTCAGTCTAATTCATACGCAGGAAGGATGATTCACAAGATTTCACATATGAATCAAATTGATAACTTTCAAGATAGATGGTTAGACTTGTCAGTTGCAATTTGTGTGAAAAAAAGACATATTTTATTAATATTTTTGTCGAAAATTAAATGCAGCTAAGAGTTTTGCAAATTTGATAAATTCGACAAAATAGTTTCAATGAAATTAGTATCAATTTAAGATGTCACTTTATATAAAACTTAATTACATAAGTTGAAATTTCTAAGTGAGTAGCTTTATGAGCAAACTGTTGCTAACTAAAATTTCGATAACAACTCGAACAATATTTAATGAAATATTTAACAGTAAAATTTCAGTTTCAAACAAGGACACTTATTCACTTTTTATTCAACTAAAGAGACACACATACACCGACTCGAAGATATATTTACTAATACATAATGTTCACACGCTAGCAAACATATACACACGCATATATATTTATATGTATATGCACGTAAGTTTGTGTGTGCGTAACCGTGCGCGTGTAGACACACACACACACATACACACACACACACATATATATACGTACACAGACATAATTTTGATTAAAACATGCACCATTTATCTGCAGTGAAGGGTGTTTCTTTCTGGGTTCATGATATTAGTGGATGTGACTAATATTTATACATATGCCGTTCTGAGGAAGAAACATCTTGTAAGTTGTAAACTTCGACATATAAAACTAGACAAATGAGTCGAGCTTCCTTTTTTTTTGATTTTCAAACATCTTAGGTCACCTTACTACTACTACGACTACTACTACTGCTGCTACTGCTGCTGCTACTACTACTACTACTACTACTACTACTACTACTACTACACACCACCACCACTACTACTACCACCACCACCACACCACCACCACCACCACCACTACCGCCACCAAATGTATATATATATATATGCATCTCTAATATATACATATGTGTACATCTTCACATATATATTTCCTTCTATTACTAAGTACTGACCTATTTCTTTACTACCCACAAGGGGATAAATACAGAGGGGACAAACAATGACAGACACACGGATTAAGTAGATTATATCGACCCCAGTACTTATTTAATCGACCCCGAAAGGATGAAAGGCAAAGTCGACCTCTGCGGAATTTGAACTCAGAACGTAACGGCAGACGAAATACGGCTACACATTTCGCCCGGCGTGCTAACGTTTCTGCCAGCTCGCCGCCCTATACTAAGTACTGACCTGTCCAACTACTTAATCTATATTCCTAAATTCTTCACTCCATACTAATACCACTCTCTCTGCCCCATCACTTAGACTCTATCACTACGTAACTGTCACCCCTGTACTTTTTATGCCTCCCTCTCTTTCTCACCCTGCATTCTTTCTATCTTTTTACACTCTAATACCTTTATCTCCGTATTACCCTCATCTCCACATTCCTACTTTCAAATTATCTTGACTGACCACTAACTGGTACACTTTCCCTTATTATCTCTCTCCTTGTTTTTCTTTTTTCTCTTTTCTTCCTATTTTTTCTTCTTTTCTTTTTTCTCTTTTCTTTATTCCTCTCTTCCTGTTTTCGATTTGACCTTACAAATACATTCACTACTTTTAGGTCACTTTCAATAAAACCCTTGATTCAATAGCAC
Source organism: Octopus sinensis (assembly GCF_006345805.1). Classification (NCBI taxonomy): domain Eukaryota; kingdom Metazoa; phylum Mollusca; class Cephalopoda; order Octopoda; family Octopodidae; genus Octopus; species Octopus sinensis. The sequence goes on from NC_043004.1 coordinate 21,930,840, forward strand.
TATGTACAAACTCTATACTTGGAAGGACAATTCTAAATACTATTGGATTTACTCACAAGATATTGCAATCTTATATGTATACGATTCTGCCTCAATAATGGATCTATAAATGCAATATCCCCGCATATCTCACATCTACTTTCTTTCCTCCACTTCACTCTCTATTTCGTATCTTATCTAAATTAACTATTGCTTAACCATCTTCTCTCACCGTTTCCAATGAAGGGATATAATAAATATGTTGGAAACAGCTGTAAGACGTATTTATAAATGTCTAAAATCTTCACAGCCTTAGTTTTTTTATCTCATTCTGAAAAAATTTTTACGTATATATATATATATATATATTATATATATATATACATATATATATATATATATATATATATACATATATATAATATATATATATATATATATATATATATATATATATATGTGTGTGTGTGTGTGTGGTGTGTGTGTGTGTGTTAATTCCTTTACTTGTTACAGTCATTTGAATACGATCATGCTGGAGCACGTCATTGAAGGGTTTTGTAGTTGAACAATTGTTTAAGTCAAGTACTTATTGTGTCTTTCTCTATGTAACTTTCGCCGGACAGTTATGTTACGGTACGTAAACACACCAGCATCGGTTGTGCGCGTATGTATGTATATATATATGTATATGTACATACATATATGTGTGTATGGAGGTACGTACATATATATATATGCATATATATATATGCATATATATATACATGCATATATATATACATACGCACATATATATATATATATATATATATATATATATATATATATATATATATATATATATATATATATATATATATATATATATATAAACACTGTTAGATGTCATTTTATACTGACACATAAAAGAAACAATTTAGCGATACAGAAAGAGCCACATTCCGATCAATGCGGATATTAAGAATTGCAAATCGATGCATTCAATTATATAGTACTACATTTTGCTGGTGATTCGTGTTATTTTCTTCATAAAATCATTGCTTTGATCATTTTTCAGTGTTTGTTCACAAATAGTTCTTCAATTTCCGAATGCTTCTCTTGTTAGCATGACTGGATTTTAGACACAACCTAGTCCAATACATTTTGCAATTACTAGTGAAACTTCAATGAAATACATTGCGAATCTTTGTAATACTGTTTTGATAATTTTCATGTATCTATAATATTCGCATATCAAACTAATAAACTGTATTATCTAAATATCATATAATGAAACTGACCGTAACTTTGCCACACTCCAATTCAGCCTATTCTCAGCTTTGAATATAAATTCTTTAAAGAAAAATTGAAACAAATAATATATTAAAGATACAATTCCCAATGTGAATGCAGCGCTACATTTCTCCATGAACATCTTGAATTATTCAAAATTCGTTTTCTTTCATAGTTATGGTTCCCTTTTCAATTACTCTGACGTAACCTTTGTGTTCTACAAAGGTTACTCAGCTTTATGCTATAAACTTCTCGTGAAATGTGTTTCTCATAACAATAAAGAAAGAAAACAGCTATTATTTCAGCTCACGTTTCGTCTCATTGTTTACCTCTGCTTATTAAATGATTTTCTAAAGGATATTTCACATTGGTCATGTCTGGTGGTCTTATCTTAGACAAAACAATCAATTAATCGTTAGATATGCATGAGCAGTCTTGATGTTGGTATTTTTTTCCGGAATCTTATTACTTTCTTTCGTAGGAAGTGCTTATCTAAAGAACCTTTTGTAAGCAGCATGGGTTTGGTCGATTGACTTAACCCCAGTGTGACGAATAACGAGGAGAAGAGTGGGAAGAAATTCTATAAGTTTTATTCAGTAATCAATTTGATTTATCATTTCATTTATATCTGCAGATTTAAGTAAGCACCCGAGGAAAGAATATACATTGGGAAGGCACCATGTTGTACATCTTTGCAACTTTCAGTTATCAGAAACATACTTAATGGCACGCCTATTTACAATCATTTTCATAGGTTACAACACACACCCACACAGATACAGAAACGCGCACAAGCGAAGTGAAAGTGAAAGTACTAATAACAGTGGTAACAATACAAGAAGAAAATAATCTGTCAGCTATAACTGCTAGGTATAGATTCTGATAGAATACCTACTACTCAAGGCGTAGTCTTTGTCTTCACGGAGCTAACAAAATACACATAAATAAAAAGCATTTATGTGTTGGTTTTGCTAGTGAGAAAAAACCCAAATCTCTGTCAACTCTTTAGAAAGGTACTCATTAGAAAATATATCTCTAACACCTTCAACCCTGAAACCGCTCTTTGAAAATTGATTTGTTTCTAAACAACAAACATAATTAGAAATCGTTCCATTTACCGCTTCTCTGAGAAATGTTTGATATGGTACCGAGAAGAAAAAAAAATTGAATATTATATATTACACAGTACCATCTTTTGTTCACTGCTAAATGTCAAATATTAAAAAATATATAGATTAAAGCAAAACAAAATGGTTCTAACATGCCATATGCAATTGTAATAGCCGGAGTCTTAAGTAACCATTTAGTAAAGGACATTCACAAATTGCATATAATATAATAAGGATTTTCTTAGCCAATTTGAACCTAACTTTTTTCTATTCTTACTATATAAAGATTCAGTGAAAGCTTTCTCATGCTTTAGCGAAATACCTTTTCAACGTACAAAAGTCTTGAAATTGAAATAAGCATCATATGTAGATTGAAAGCAAGCATAACACTAATAACATTTGGAGATTAGTAAATATATTTGGTATAAAAGGAATACATGAGCAAAAGGAACTGAGCGTAGGTCGTAAAGAGTGTAAGTTCTTAAGTTTTACGTACGTGAATATCCAAGTCATTTTATCCCTTGCTATAAAGTGTCTATATTATGTCCAAATGCAGTTCTTCATTTATTGGATATTAGAATATATCCTCAGATATTAACTAAAGTGAATCGGTAACTATTGCCATTTGAGCAATAAACTGATGACATTCCGATATGAAAACTGAGGCTAATTTTTTTTAAGTATCTATCGAACACGGCCTATGATACGAATGTTGAACAGTGATACGGGACGGGATAATGCCGAGAAAGATCTAAAAATTGAAAAGAAATGTATGTAAAAATAAACCTGTACGAATAATAAGTGTTCCACTATAAATGATAAAGAACAGCATGAACAAATATATAGGAACCCTATCAGGATCCACAACTCTATGCATATCACTCAAACTAGTCTCAATATGTATAATTCGCATTTTATACAATGCCCTCTCATATCAACAACACAACTCGCAAACCTTGCTGCACATATCACACGTAATACAATTTAATATACAACAATCACCACATAAAATAACTAATATAATCAATTCTCGATTATATTACACATCTCCTACACCACCAACAAATCACATAATTCATGCTACACAATAATATAACTTAAGTCTAACCATTTTACGTATAACGTACTTGTGTAATGTGACAGATGTGGTAATAGTTATCAAATAGGTGTAACATTATTTCGGCAATATCAAATAGTAATTAGCTAACTGCCCATAACTTTATATACTTGCTAAATTTGAGAATATATTGGGTTGTCCGGAAAGTTCGTGCCGATTTATAGTAGCTTAAATTTCGACTTATTTTAGAACATGGTTGAGTCCATAAAATAGGATTTAACAACACCTCCATTTAGAGCACAGTTTAAGATACCTTTTCATGGAAGAATGTTTATGTTCCTATAACCTGTGTTAATTCTGTAACCCTTTAAAATGGAAGATAAGAAAGTTCAATTTCGGCACTTGATGCTTTGGGAACCAGACAAAAATTACTGCAGTTACCCCACACTCCATATTCACCAGATATTGCTCCTTCGGATTTCCACTTATTCAGGTCTCTTTAGAATAGTCTTAATGGTAAAAATTTCAATTCCTTGGATGACGTAAAAGATACTTTGATGAATTGTTTGCCTTGAAACCACCTCAATTCTGGGAAGAGTGTATTTTCAAGTTAAAGGAAAGATGGAGACGCATTATGCAACAAAATGGTTCATATTTGGTCGATTAAAAAATGTAATGGCAAGTATTTATTCATCTTTTTCTTTCCTTTAAAAATTGGCACGAACTTTCCGAACAACCCAATATAAATTAATGTTTCATTCTTAATTTTCAACTAAATCATCATAATAAACCTTAAATTCACTGGGGTTTTTTTCTGTTTCGTAAATTTTTCAAGACTTGTATCATGAAAGTAAGGAATTTAGAATTGACATCGTTAAGCAATATATTATAAACAACTATATGTTTCTTAAGTTATCTTGATATGACATACGTTTGATGAGGTTGGGTGTCCGAGGGAATTGAGAGAGTTGTTTGAACATATATTTCAGAAATCTCTCTAGCTATTATGTTTCCCTGCCATGCTGTCTAAGTGATTATAAATAGGTGAAGGAGAAAAGCATTTATTCAGCTTAGTAGGCAATCTGAAACTGAGTTGGTAAGACCAAATGTTTGCAAATATTAGGTATAATACAAATGATAGCTTAACCTATTCTCATATCATTTCTCTCCATCACATCGATCTCTAGCTAAACTAGAATAAGGAAAATGCGGAAAAGTTTGTTTGAGTCTGGAATTATTGATCCTACTTTAATGGATTTGACTTTCATCAGGTTTAACACACTCAGTTGTAGTTGTATGTTTGTGGATTAAATGGCAGAAATATATAGAACACAAAGAAATCGGTTATTTGGTAGATCAGGGTTAATTCTTCAGACAGATCGGTTTTCAAATTGCTTAGTAACGGAACTCTGAAATATCTTTGGTAAATATCTTCTACATGCAACTATTAAAAGTGTTCGCTTTTAGTACATTCGAATGCCTGAACATCAGCTAGCGCACAAATTTCTATTTAAATATATTTCCATTAAGTGATTTCGGAAACATTTGAAGTGAAATCGGTACTATTTTTGACAGGAAAATACAGTTTCTAATTCACTGATGTTATAACATGGATATATTTTCGTATTGGTGTTATTAATAACTCGTTGTGTATTGGTCTATTCCTATAATAAATGAGTATCCATGCACACATGCGCACGCTTGTATATATATATATATATATAATATATATATATATATATATATATATATATCGTCAATGTATCATGTCTCCGAAAACGAAACACCGTAAAACATACTGCAGTAATATATTTAAAATAATTAAATTTGTATTATATCCGGGCATAGAGTGACCAATGGTTTCGCATCTACAAAGGCTTCAGATTCACGAACGTCAACGAGGCTAAAACCTTTGTAGATGCGAGGCCATTCCTAACTCTATGACCGGACTTAAACTTAATTACTTTTAATACACACACACAAGCACGCATACAGACCTTCACACATATATGTATGTGTTTGTGCATATATATATATATATATTATATATATATATAATATATATATATATATATATATATATATATATACCTACACATTCTGGCTTGAGTCATGGACACTAGCCTTTTTTTTAAGCTGAAAGATTTTTGCACCCACGTCCATCCTGTGACAGGTGGTCTTGATACCAAAGATAAGATTCCAGAGAAGATTCCAAATGTATCCCTATGTTTATATATGCATGCATGTGCATGTATAAACAAATGTATTCATCGTATTTGTGAGTGTGTGTGTGTGTCTGTGTATGTGTGTGTGTCTGTGTATGTGTGTGTGTATGCATATGTATACTCTTTTTACAGCACTTTCAAGTTTCGAGGTGACCACAACACAATAACTCAAGAAAGAACACAATCCCTTTAGTAGTGTAAATAGTTATTGTATAATGTCTATTGATCCAGCATACTGTATTCGGTCTCTAGTAGTTTTATGCTATTATTCTTCCATATGTTATGGGTGATGTTGGTTAACCGAGCATCTTTTCTTCCACAAAGAGTATGATGCAATATTGTCAATGGGCCACAAATGTAAATCGTTCGGCTATGATACCGACCTCCGTGATTCCTCACATGAAACTACATTTGAAGAAGATGCTAATCATATCACAGTCTTAAGCGCATTCCTTCTCTATAACCGGTAGTTACATGTCAACCTTTCAAATACTCAAATATATTCGTTCCCTTTCAGGAATAGGAAACCAACAGACGTCTTTATATTAAATGCTCTAAAGCACTATACCCACCCAGGCTAATTTGCAGTGACCTTGCATTGCAGTTTCCTTTTTATAGGAGCATATCGAAAGCACCAGATTGAAAGTCGGGTCTCGGAACCCTATCCTATTACAACTTATCAATAGATGAGGAGCCACGTCACACTTATTTAGCCCTATAGTTTGATCTTGTACTTTTCGTCTGCGAAATATGCATGTCCAGTCTGGGATCAACTCATGCCTAAAACATTTACGAGGTATTGAATAACATTTGGTGCCTGACCACAATTCAATGAAACCGTCAGTCTCAAATAAATCATAATTGCTGGGTATTAAAAATAAAGTTACCTCGAGTCATACCGAGACATAAAGGCTGGTTTCTCGGTTTCATGGCGTACATATTCCCCAGATGAACGGAACGCCAATCCGTCGTAGGATTACTCGTTTTTTGATAGCTGAGTGACTGGAGCAACGTGAAATGGAGTGTTTTGCTCAAGAACACAACATATTGCCCGGTACAGAAATTGAAACCACAATCTTACCATCAGGAATCTAACACCCTAACCACTAGGCCACGTGTTTCCACGTTCTTAGGTATTTCTCCAGCAGATATATGGAAACTGGCTAGTGGTGTCCAAATGACAAAACCTGCTATTTATAATCACCACTTCTTCCGTGGTCTTCAACCCTCAGCCCAACAACTGAAGTCAAGAAGCCGAAGCCTCTACAGTCATGTCCAGAAGCCAAAGAAGAACCCTCCACCAACTGACAAGCAAATATTCCACCACAGTCCTCTAAAGATCACCCTTCTGGTTAAGAAACACCATGGATTGAGAGGAAGAAACTCAACTGCGTGAAAATGAGATCGAGAGGATCGAAAGTTGCTTCCGGGTCTAGTTGTTATACGGGTAATTTGTTACAAGCCCATTGTTTCCAACCTCAAGAAATAGGTGGCACTCGGATCTCTACCTCGTGAAGGCCAACTCCATAGCATCATGAATGCACACGTGTATTGCAGTGGCGGGCTGTCACCAGGAATGTTTTGGCTCAAAAAACGATTTTTTACTCCAAAAGTGAAATTTTACCACAAAGTTATTTCCTTAACTACTAAAGCGCAAACGGTGTTACTGAAGTAGTTTGTGGTACATTTGGAAGTGTTGGAAGTTGCCTTCGATACATGAAGGTGTGTCCTGGATAATCCCCAGAATTCCATGGTCGGAGCTAAATGTTACAGTGTATCAACTTACCGTAGGTATGTAACAACTTACTCTTTCTATATCAATTTAACACGCCATGATTAGAAATTACAAAAGGAAAACTATAAGGGGGGATACCATACCTGATGTCATGGGAAGAGCCACCAGAAAAGTTGTGGAATAAAAAATGTATTACGGGATGTTGCCGTAAAACAGCGCATAGTGGATGAAATACACGAACTGAAATCCAAACCAAAGAAGGCAACTGGTACAGAAAAGGTAAGAATGGGAAAGAGAAAGTCTACTAAAACAGGTAAAGAGAAAGGGAAGCAGCCTCGCAGCAAGCAAGTCATCTATTGGAAATACTTTGTCTGCTCATATTTGTTTTCCAACTCCTTTCCAGGTGAAGAATGGGGGCAATGCATGATCTGTAAAGACTGGGCACATACTGACTGTACCGATGGACGACAGGACTTTCTGTGTGATCCGTGTGGTGAGTCGTTAATGGAGGACGATTCTGACTACATGACACATGTAACAAAGGGGAAATTGGCTGATGAGGGCTCTCAGTATCACAGTCAGGATATGAAGTGGTTCAAAGCACAGTTAATTAATTAAAACAATACTTCCTAGATGTAAGAAGCAGGAGACGTATTCATTTTAAATTTGTTTGTTAACAGGATTCTGAGTTATCGGCACTTGTAAGAAAGTACCCCCAGTAAGTGTCACAACGTACCCCGCACTCGGGGGAAATTGTTACAGCTGACACCACTTCATTAATGAGAACCTGTCTAATTAATGTTATGTAATTTCTGCTTTTTTGCTGGTGATAACAATAAATAGAGATGTTTCATTAATTAAATATGAAAAGAAACTTCAGCTGTGTTCTTTTATGTGGATGCCAAGGAAAAAAAAGGAAAAAGTGTAATAACTAGACCCGGTCTCCCCTACATTGGGATGTGGAAAAGCAAATGATACAGTGGAACACCAGCTTGTGTGGACTTTATTAGCCAAGACCTGAAGCAACGGGATCTTGTAGAATTAAGCAAAATATAAAAATGTGCAAAGAAAAAAGAAATTGTTATCTGTCCAATACGCTTCGAAGTCTCTAAAGAAAAAAAGTCTTTACTTGCGATTTGTTTTGAGTTGGGGATGGTGATCTAGTGGAATAAAATTTATGCGGTATTTTCACGAATACAACACGGCTACTTTCTAGCAGACCAAACATATGCTTTTTGAAATATTTATATATATACAATAGCAAACTTAAGCACATATACATACATGCAGGCACTTCTATACACGCTAGCACACTAACACACACACACACACTATTTAACAAATAGCTAATTAAAAGAAGATATTTCAATATAACCTCTGGTCTTTCAAGTATGCACACAATACACGCATGCACTCGCTCTTAGTGTACATACACTGCCAAATGTTAATTCAAAAAAAGGTCTGCGCAAGCCAAGAGGAGAATTGAATATCTACATAGTTTTAGATTGCATAGAACATATAAACAAATGTTTATATATACAATCACATGCGCACCCCTACCTACAGAGAGAGAGGGTCGCAATTTATATACATGAAGTAACAAGTTATCAGGCAAGGGTATATATTCTTAAAAGCACAATTAATTAATATTGTTTATTCTTATGAGTTGCAAAGTCTTTCAGCCTCACGGCATGATCATTATTACTATGCATTGAGAAATGTACATTTCTTTACTCAATACATCCTCTGTAAAACGTTGCCGTGGGCTGAAATGTTTTGCAAATCATAAGAATAAACAACATTTATTCTATATATTCTATATATTACTTCTTTTGAAATATATATTTTAATTGTAGATTCTGTTGTAATTATGCGCATACTCTTACTCACGCTAATACATATACACACCCACGGACGTATCTACATATATGTAATATATATATATATATATATATATATATATATATATATAATATATATATATATATATATATATAAACACACGAAAACGTATATAGGCATACTCAGACATATATTTACTGTTACATCTTACGTTAAATCTCCAGTCCAATGTTCTGTTTCCCAGCAAGATCTGGACATTCGGAATATTGTTTGTTTTCTCTTGACCCAGAGCATTCTTGTCTTTCAGAATGTAATTATACTGTATGACGATAAATTATGCATAATTTTAAGGTGTCTTAATAGAGCAGAGCTTCATCTTCAAATACGCCTTCTGCTTAGATTACTGTTCTCTCTGTAGCAATAAGAGTTACTTCATTCACATATATTTCCAATTTAAAGACACTATCAGAGTTAATTTCAAGGTGTGACAATGAAAATATATCCATTTTCTCATGCTCGAAGGGAATCGCAGAAATAATGCAAATTTGGTACGAGATAAATTATTAGAATAATCTTCACTCCAAGCCAAAGGTAAATAAATGCCCCATGAATATAGCCAACAAATTCAAATGCAAATGGGACGAAATCACAGGAAACAAATATTTTCCATAGTCAGTTGTTTGTTGTTGTTACGTTAGGCACGCAATTGGTATTAGTTTTTAAGAATGTTTTTCTACAGAATACTAAAGGTGAAAGAAAGTAAATCTAGTAAGTATGAGAATGATTTCATGTGAAGAAAATGTATAAGTGTGATTAGTAGTAAATTTGGTAGTGTAGTTGTATTAGTATCACTGGTAAAGATGGTGGCAGACGTGTAGAGATCAGATATCTATTTGCCGGTTCGGCAAAACTTTGCTTCGATAATAAGTTTCAATTTATTGTCGAAGCATTGGGTCAAAGTAAATTTATGTCCAAGACTGTGAAGTACGAGCCTTGGGTTAGTGGGAGTGTTCCAATGACGCGGAGATTAACATAATTTATGCAAGGAAAAATGTTGCAGTGATAGTGTGTATGGCATATATCCAAACGAAGGTTAATAAGATACTTTTTTTAGAGCGGGGATAATACAAATTGCGGTGCTAGCTGTGAATGTTTTTGGCGAAGTAGGTCATTAAGATGCTGCATAATTTCCTTTATGTACAAGTTGATCATATCCCTTAGGTAGATATTAAAGCCGGGTGAGCGAAACCGTCTGAAAGATTGGTGGTCGGAGGTTTACCGTCGATTTTAGTCAGCGGTTAAGGAAGAGACTACTCAAATCCGAATCTAACATATTTAATGTTACATGATGCTACAAGGAAACGACTCATATATTTATATTTAAAGTGTGTTGAGATTGTTTCTTCTTCGTATGCAAAATGCTGTAGACCAACTGAAAATTATTGATGGATTTTTTCTGAGCAGTATTTTTTCGTTTTCTAAATTTTTTTTGTTGACAATACAATATGGGATTGCAGAAAATATATATTATGTCGCGTAGTATAACCTGGAGTGAAAAACAATAAATTTCCATGACAAATATAGCATAAAGAAAAGACTTCTGAAACCTGACATTTCATGTATACAACTAAATAATATAACATATTCAGTGCAGTCACTTTCAACACAATATTTGAAGCCATATTTACACCTGAGAAGTAACATATTAATTATGCACACCTGTTGACTCAAATCGAGACATCTGAAATACAAGTGCGTACTTCCATAGATTGATCGATCAGTAGTCTAAGTGATAACCTTCAGACACCATTCGCTAAAACTTCGAAATTGCTTTTTTCCGTACATGTCTGTTACAATAGAAATTTTACGCTCAAAGCTTTTTTTCGTTAAAATGTATTGAGTTACATGACTACGATGAGATAAGTTAGTGACTTAAGCAATTTATCTTTCCAGAGAAGAAAAGATTAAAGTTACAGACGTTTGAGAGAAGGTGAAAACCATAATGCCGATGAGCTGAAATATATCAATTGGCTCGGCGTTTGAAATGGCCTCTCCATAGACTCTGATTGATATTTGAAACTTAAGAAAAATAATGCAAAGTGCTACATTAACAAAAATTTGGAAATAACTTATATAAAATAACTTTAATAAAGGGCTATTTAGTTCTAAAGACAGAATCTCTATGCAATCTTCCGACCTGCTAAACATATCATTCAAGCTTCCACATATGCTTGATTATCGTCTTTCATAAGGAAATACATATGTAATTATGTAATTCAAGATATATTAGCTAGGAGGAAACGAAAAGCAAACGGAAGGTTATTGGAATGATAAATGGCTGAAGCACATTCGATGTCTCCCTGATGATGCCTGAAATGGAGTTAAACATTCATAAAACCAATTCTAACAAGGAATACGCACCTGTAACAAATATTTTGATGATCATAAATGTTTTAATGACACCCGTATTTGAAAATGTAACTAAATTTTAAAGAAACAAGATACAACAATATGTCAACGTGGTTTCGGGATGATGTATTTTTGCGGTAAATATAACTTTTGTATTTTAATGTTGGTTTCAAATTTTGGCACAAATCTAGCATTTACGGGAGATTGGGTAAGTCGATTACATTGAACCCAGCATTTAAGAGATACTGCTTTTATCGAGCTTGAAAAGATGAAAGGTAAAGTCAACCTTGGCGGAATCTGAACTCAGAACATAAAGATGGGCGAAATGGTGCTAAGCATTTGCTCGTTGCGGTAATGATCCTATCAGCTCACCGCTCTATCTCAATAAGTAAGATTGATGTATTGTATTGTGATAAGACTGCAACCTGGCAAAAATTTAGCATGCCGGGCAAAAAGCTTAGCCACATTTCGTCCTTCTTTACGATCTGAGTTCAAATTCCGCCGAAGTCGATTTTGCTTTTTCATCCTTTCCGAGTAGATAAAATAAGTTTACGTTTACGTAATACTACATATCCAAGGTTTAAATATAGACGTTCAGACGTCAAACGTATTGTTATATACATATAGATACATACTGAGATTCTCAGCTAGCCCGACGTCTTTATAATAAACTGTTAGCGTATTAGAAATACTGCAGAATATCCTTCAAATTACAATGTTGTCTTTTTGCAAGAAAATTGTATAGCGTGGTATTATTACTGGTCTGTTCGATCAGGACTGACTGGTAGGTGGAAGAACCAGTAACAACAACAATATTTTCCATAGTCTATATTTATTTCTTCATTGGTGATGGTGATGTTTAGCTCCACAAGGAGCTAAACACAGAATGGATAAACAAGGACAAAGTGATAAATCGATAACATCGACCCCAGTGCGTAACTGGTACTTATTTACTCGACCCCGAAAGGATGAAAGACAAAGTCAATCAGCGAAATTTCAACTCAGAACGTAACAGCAGACAAAATACCCCTAAGCATTTCGCCCGGCGTGCTAACGTTTCTGTCAGCTCACCGCCCTTCCATAATCTATATTGATTAGTAATATATTTGTGACAGTATTAGGGATGGATTAAATTTTCTATAATTTATTTAAAACAGTTTAAGAATAAAATGTTAGCAGACCTATAGTTTTACGAATATTGACGGACGTATGCAATTAATGTACTCAAACGAATCTCCTTGTTGGTCGGTGATATTACACACGCAATATGTTGGTGTTGAAGAGAAATTTTAAAGATACAAACTATTGAAAATAAACACTCGAAAATTAATCAATTTCAAAGTTTTAATATAATTTAGCGATAGTGACTAACGAGAGTGGGGGCAAAGCAGGCAGAAAAGAAATAAACCTGAGACAAGACGAAATAAATAAATAAAACAGGAGAGCCAAACACTTAAGTTATCGCCTGTGTGATTCTAGCTTAATATATTTTGTTGAAAATTTATAACTCCAGATTATAATAAATATGCTGTTACAATGTTAAGAAAGCGTTCTACCAAATACAAAGTTATTTTCTTCTCAACTCCATCACCTATTTGCATTGAAGTTTAGTGAATTTATTTTTTATCACTTTCGTTTTTTTCAACTCTTTTTCTGCACCTCATTTATTTTAATAATGCTAATTTTTTTTCGCAGCTCTCTTAGCGTAAATAAGCATGTGACTACAGCCATTAACTTTAAAGTTATAATCAAATCTTTTGTACAGCTATTCTCAATAATGTGTATACCGAGACCGTATTTGCTATTCTATTTCCTTAACTTCCAAGATACATGGTTAAATTACTCACAGACTATCAAACACACTTACGTACTCACACGATAGAATTTTGTTTTGAATAATAACGCTATTTTCAACTACAGTTGCTAAATAAAACGAATGTTTTAAGTATCTAAACTCGGAACAAAAAGTGTTAACTATTTGTTTCTAACATTTTCACGAGGACACATTTTTCGGGAGGGTAGGTGCGTAGACGATTATTTCGACACTAGTATTTAAAAAATCCTTTATTTAACCAGCCCAACCTGATGATGCGAGAAGTTGATTTTACTAGGATTTCCACTGAAGTCCTTACTAAATTAAGCAAAGCATTTTGAAAAATTCTCTGAGGATTCAGCAAATGAATTGGTCTCTTTGAATTCCTTAATTCATTAGATAATTGTTAGAATGTATTTTGACAGGCATTCAGTTATGATATATTCTAGGACCTCCTCAGCTAATGGTATTGAGATCCTTTTCACAAGGACTTTGAGATGAAACTGAGAGGCGGAAGTTTTTCTTAGTAAATTACTCTTTGTTTTAATACTTACAACAAGGTGGACGTGTTAAAGGGGCTGATGTGTTGCATCTACCACCCTCCAACGAAGAGGTGTTTAATTCAACGCTATAGAAAAGGACATTTGGCAAGGCTTTGCAGCAGTGAGAATGGAGCAGATCCAAAATCACGTAAAACGAAAACATCTTAGCAATCCATGCGCGCATATAAATATGAATGTAACGATATGTGTATGCATGTATGCATGTATGTATGTATGTATTATGTGTGTGTGTGTGTGTGTGTGTGTATTTGTGTGTGTGGTGAATGCAAGAGACACCGCTTAGTGGCTATTGCGGACAGTAATAAATTTAACATTCAACATCAATTTCTGCATGATTTTTGTTCCAATTCTGGTCTGTTGAATCTGCTAACACCTGCTCGGACACGGCTTCAATGTGAATTCGATATAATCTTGATCCTTTTGCTGATGGTTAGACACATTATGTGCTTAACGATTTGTAGCCTTTATTATAATTATATATAACTTTTTTATAAATTTAGGTTATACATACTAATACTGAATGACAATACAATTAACCATAATAGCAAAGATAAATTAAACAACATCGAAAATGACGGTTGATTTTCTTTTTGTTTTCCCATATTTTTCTTTCATTCCAAATTACTCCTTCACCGCACTTCTTGTTTTGCTTTTTACAAAGAAATCAAGGTGTACTATCAACTGAAAGGACAATTCCTATGAACTTCATGGGCATGAGGTATATGCTTCTCAAAGAACTTTCATTGCATGTACCTTTAGCGTAAGATGCCATTATGAGCGTTATATCTATTAGGAGAAAACGTGATCATTTTAGTACATGAATGGTGATGTATTTTCAACTTAGAAAATCGATGAATGCTGACTGACGAAATTTTACTTCATAATCTGGGAAACCAGAAAAGACATTACAGTCTAACGATTGTAAGACAGTGTTAACTTACAGTCAGCTAAAAACAAAAGCTATGCATTGATGATGCATGGCTTAAATTTCTATGTCACAGATTCGTTTTCTACTCCAGGTGTAAATTATACTTCAAATGTTTCAATGATTCCCTTGCGAAATATATTAACATTAAATGCTGTCTCTTCATTGTTTGAAAGCGTGTTATACGAACAAAGATGATGACTTATTCAAAATACATTTAGTTAAGATTTCAATTTGCAGACAAACAGTTCAGTAAAGTTCTATATTTAGCGGCAAAAATATAAATAGATAAAATTAATTTAATCTTAATCGTGTCGGATATTGCTATTGAGATGCATTCGAATTGTTATATTTGTAAAGATTGGTGATCTGGTTTAAAAACTAATCTTTTTGAATCGCCTCAGCACAAAATGAAATCTGTGCATAAAAAATTATTTATAGGACATATATTCTGTTTATGTAATAATAATAATAATAATAATAATAATAACAACAACAACAACAATAGCAACAGCATTAAAGCTCATAATGATAAACTATATATATATTTGTGTATGTGTTTGTGCACGTGACTGTGTGTGGGTGTCTAGTTTAATGCACAGAAGCCATGTTTAGAATTGACCATATATATTTACAAAAGCTTCTCAAATAGACTGATCCATTTAATCGATTTATTATTTTTTTTCTTCCTTGCATATTACCTAGATGAAATATGAAAGCTATTTTCGCGACTAAATATTTTAAGACGGTACGATTATTGTATTAGATATAGTTCCGTGTACAGTCATGTCTTTAGTTTCGACAAGTTGCAAATTTTAAATGTCAATTTCTGTCTCCCTGTAATTGTCTTTGCAGACAGATTGAATATTCGCTATTCTATTATTGATAAACTACATTACGCTAACACTAGCGTCAAAATTCCACACGTTCAAGTTTATCTGGTCTTACCCAGTTTTTAAGCTTTTCACACGGTTATTTGAAAACAGCAAATAGAATATTTGATAGATTCTACCATCTATCTGTATTGGACTGATATAGTTACTTTTAATTTAATGTAGACAACAAATTCATTTTATATCAAAGGGTTTCTTTCTCATGTTAATATTTAGTTCATTTAGAATTCGTGTAACATCTATAAAAGTATAAATGTATAACAGTTGGACACGTTTTATATATGTTAATAAATAAAAGACACACACACCTACACCCACACATACATACACACACGTGCGCTCATACACACACTCACATACATTTGAATTTGTCGTGTGTTTCTGTTTGTGCTTAGTTTGCTTGCATGTGTGTGTATATCTATGTAAAAGGAAATGAATTATACCAGGAGACATAAAACAGTAAAGATAGATTTATATGATTCTATTAATAAAGTCTGTTTCTGTCTAGTGTCAAGTACCTATTCAATTATTTTCACTATTTTCTAAGTAAATTGACGATGAGATATGTTTTGTCAAATTGCAGGCTAGCACTAGACAGATACACATTGCGTCACAATCAAGAGCTTGGTGTCACAAGCGCAGCACTCATGGAGAATATCGAGGGATATAATAGGGGAGAGTACCCAAAAGTGGAAAAGTGCGGGAGGATATACTTTCTGAAGGAGGAGAAAGGATATAAGGGGCACTAGGAGCTGGCGGCGGATTTGGAAAGACTGTTAATATTTCCACTCATAAAAAAAAAGTGCGGACTTAACCCTATGGAACACAGAACGGAAAATTGGAATTTTGCTAGAGCTGACAGTGCCACGGGAAGAGAACATTGCTAATGCAGAGCAACGGAAGGAGAAGAGGTATGAGAGATATCCAAACTACAGTTACAGTGGAGAAGGCTAGCCACCGGATTTGGTTAAAAAGAGACGATGAGCAATGACTAGAGAAATAGTAAGCTTTATTTAATAACCAGTTGATCTAGCAAGCGGGGTTTCATATCAGTGAGAGAGCCGGTGCGCATTGATGCCGTCGAGAGGTAGGTCCCGAGACGGCGCACATTCTCTCTTGATAGCCCCGTACACTTGCTGGCTTCCGGTATGCGGAGTTCTTGACTGGTAGCATATTTCAGACTGATCGACGTAATTTGAGGAAGATTGTTCTTTGCTGCAGATGTAGTTACCTCACAGAGACTCTATCTGTCGTTGGCTTATTGTCTCTAAAGTTTTTATAGATGGCGACAATAGGAAGTAAAATAGACTACGTTCACCTTGTCCTTTCACAGAATTCTATTTCACCTCTCTTTTCCTCATACGTTTTCCTACACTCCGAATTGTAAAACATCTTACTCTGTTGCATCCCCTACATAACCTCCCCCCTCTCTCTCTCTCTCTCTATATATATATTATATATATATATATATATCTGTCTGTCTTTCTCTCTCACGCTTTCTTTTGATCTCTCTTTCTCTCGCTCTGTCTGTCTGTCTGTTTGTCTCTCTCTCTCTCCGAATAAGAAACAGCTGAGTCTCGCAAACTTTGGATTTTACATTCCTCAAGGGAAATTAAATCTAATACATCATATAGATAAAGTTTTGCTGAAGCAAATCACTCACAATTTCTTCGGATTCCGGATCGTACCATATCTTCAGAGAGCGATACCTTCAACCAATTCAACTAATAACGTAGTTTAGTGAAAAAAATAGGAAATGATAGTGACTGAAACTGTTAACTAAACATTCTCCCGAAATCTTATGCATGAATAGTTTAATACCAAAATTATATGATATTTGAATTCTCTAATGTTTACCACAGATGTAATAGATGAAGATAGAAATTTCACGTCTTAATATTTAGGACACAATTGCGAACACGAGACACTGAATCTGTGATAGAGATGTATAGGTTAATACATGATGATGTCAGTGTATATATTCATTCGTCTAATGAACCAGAATATACACTAGCAATGATCACGTCACTGTTTATAACATATACACATATCTTTCTAATAATCAATCAATACATTTACCATGGCTTTCATATTTAGTATGAAGCGACTACAAAGTACAACTTAGTAAAGCTTGGAAAATTATTTCACTGGCTGCAGTGGAATTGAATGGTAATCGAATATTTCTTGAAATGGCCTGCAACATAAGACTAAAATCCTATGTTTTTATCCTTAATTAGAAATATTTAATCAATATTCATAATGTAAAAATACAAACAAAGAAAAACAATTACAAATAACCTTTACGATTTTAATTCAATTTATTTTGTCGTAGATGCATTATCAGACATTTATTATATTCTTTTATGCAAACATTTAGTCAATATTTAACAACACGGCTAATGTCGATAACTCATCGTCAATATTGCACAGAATTTAATGAAACAAAGAATAAAGATACGAAAAGACAAAAGAGAATTGTAAACACGGAGAAATAAAATTTATCTGAGAAGATGAGAAAATATTTAGAATATTTTTTAAAAATACTTAAATATGCATGCGAATTTCAGTCTACTTTGAGGGCATCGTAGGGTGACGTGAACAGGTTTGTGTGTGTATATCTGTGCATTTCGGTACACGTTTATATTTGAAGGTGATATTAGCAAGGGTGATTCTGCATTCTTGCAATACTTCCTTATGCATAGAACATTGCCAAGGAAAAATACACACGAAACAAAACAATGCTCTCTGCATCACGAAGTTTAAAATGAGCGAAAAGTAGTCTAAAGGGGAATCTTTGCCTTTCATTCTCTCTCTCTCTCTCGCTCGATATATATATATATATAGTTGTGTGTGCTTATGGGAACTTATATTTTGCATAATCTGTATCTAGAACATATATGTATATATATATGCACACACACACAGACATATATATATATGCGTGTGTAAGTACATTTATATATATACGTGGGCATGTATTTCCGTACTTATTTATTTGTATGCGTATCTATATGTTTGTGTATTTGTATGTATGTTTGTATTTATGTAGATATACATATAATTTTATGTGTGCGTTTTTATATATGTATGTTTCGCGAGCTGAACGAAGTATCTAACTTTCGTTAAATACGTATTGGAACGCCAATGATTTCACTCTCTATACAACTATCTATTTTTCCTTTTCTCTTTCTAATTTTCCGTTTCTATTTCTTTTATTTCTTTTCCTTCTTTTCCCACTTTTTTCTTTCTCCTTCTCCCTGTTGTTGTTCGCTTTTTTTCCTTTTCTTTCTTTCGCCTGTAAAAACTACTTTTATAAACATACGCAAGGAGTTTTTGCGCACAAGTGTGTTTATTCGTGCATACATATGTATGCATTTGTATATATTTATGCTTTGCCTATATATGTCTGTATATGAATGTAGGCATCTACCTACGTCTGTATGTGTAGTGTATATATGTGTAATATAGATTGTTTGGTGTGTGTATGTATCGCTATTTGTATATGCAATTTAGCGTGAAAAGTTTTCAAATGGATATATCTTTTAATTTATTAATTTGTTATTATTTTTACAACTAATTATTTACCCTGGGTATTCAGGCCTTTTTTCCTTCTTCATAATCTATTTTTTACTTAAGGCTTTCTTTGATTTTTATAATAATATGATCTTAAATCGCACTTTGTTATTTCATGTAACCGGTTATTCCAAAGATCGTTAGTTAAAAGGACCAATGAAGTAAATCTATTTTCAAATGTGTACAAAGTAATTGTATTTCTGCATATAACTTTATCTTGTTCAATTTTATACAAAACCGTCC
>NC_043004.1:21952977-21987977 GCF_006345805.1 Octopus sinensis
CAAACGCACGCGCACACATACACACACGCACAAACACACAAATACACACAAATATACATACGCATACTCACACACATATGTAGAGAGAGAGAGAGAGAAAGAAAAAAAGAAAGAAAGAAAGGAAGAGAGGTGGGGAAGGAAAGCAAAGTATATTTATGTCTGTCCGACTGCATGTTTAATTCCATTCAGTTATTTAAATTACTTAACATAACTATGAGCAATTAAAAAAAAATAACAGCACGGGTGGAATTTTCCTGCATCTCCCTGCTACCATTTCAATTTATAATGATTTTGAATGTTTGAGTTGTTTATCATGTTTTCCTAACAGAAAATTTCCTTTTTAGACCTTACCTAATTAATTATATTAATACCTGTCTTATTTTCTCATTTGGAATGACAGACGGCTCTGGGATATTTAAGCTAGTAAGCGCCTGCATCATGCTATATCTTCCCTACCTTCCGATATAGTTATAAATAATAGTATGTTATTATTTAAACACATAATGTTCGATTTTTTTATGCGCCCTTTTCAAGCCTAGCCAGGCTCACGGGGCCGATTTCCCGGGTTCGAGCTGAGCGCTAGTCCATCGCAGCGTAAACAAACAGGAAGAAAAAGTGAAAGAAATTTGGGGCGAAATAGTACAACATGGGTCACCGCCTCCCCTGCCGGAGCCTCATGGAGCTTTAGGTGTTTTCACTCTATAAACACACACAATGCCCGCGTTCGAAACCGCGATCCACCGACCGCGAGTCGGCTGCCCTAACCACTGGGCCATTGAGCCTCCACATCAAAGATTTATCAAATACTATATTTCTATTGAAAACTACGAAACTGTTAAAAAGATAGCGTTGTTTACAAATGTGTAATCTCTGATGAAGTACAGTAAGCGCGAAACAATAATAAACATATAATATTGAGCGCAAAAGCTTATGCGCGCCAACATGGCGTGCCAAATATAACTCTCTAACATTTCAGTCGTTACAAAATCAACTTCTCTTCTACGTGTCATCGGAGGAAACATTTACTCATCTAATTTCTGAAAGACAGCTTCATATTAAATGTACATACATCATACTAAATGTACATATATCATACATGCATATATACAGACACACACACACACACATACACACATACAAACACACAAACGTACACATATACATATCTAGTGTGGTGAGTATGTGTGTGTCCGTGTATATATGTGTGTGTGTGCGTGTATAAGCAGGAAGAAAGAAAGGGAGAGAGAGGAGGAGGAGGAGGGGAGGGTAAAGAAAAGCATGCAATTTATTGATCCTATCAACTCTATGGTAGAAGACATATGTCCAAACTTGCGTCCTTATATGGAGATCATGAACAGAGAGGTAAAAGTTACTTCAATGATTGAGAATGAGCCTAACTTTGTCCTAGGTCTGGGACTTATTATTTCCGTACCTGACTACTATCTAACGCTGAAAGTCTACCACACTCGATAATACAGCATACAACGTTCTGCTGCCCCACTTACTGAAGATACTTCCACATATAGATTATTTTTTATCTCTTTTACACACATTCGGAACTTTTTCGTATAGGTATTATCGTATGCTTTGCATTTATTACATTCAAGTAATCAATTATAGCTATATATATATATATATATATATATATATATATATATATATATATATAACTTTCTGATAATTCCTTATACGTCCCTACCGCACATTCTTCGATTGAATCTATTTAGAATATATCGGTTTTATGTATTATTTTATTATATACTAGCAGTATCGCCCTTATATATGCCAAAAATGCATTAAAAATGGGAAAAATTTATGGTAATGTTTTTTTTTTAATCGTAGACTCATCGTAGACGTGCGTTAATACCCAGAAGGGCTCGATGTGAATCACGACTATAAGATACCCTGTTTTGGTTAAACTGCACCGCAAAATGTGGGAGTAGTTAGGAATCTAAATCGTAGGAGACAGACAGCACACAACCTCACTTTTATATATAAAGATTTTATTTTCCATTGTTCTATTTTCTGTTATATATTTATGTCTATTGCTGGTTAAATGCACTACAGAGCTGGTATGATTTTTACGTTTAATAACTCCTACTATGTTGAGCTTATTACTGAGATCTTTTAGCGCTATACATTTCGGTCACATACTATCCTGTTATCTTTAATGTTAAGGTTTTACTTCTACTTATATTGTTACGACATTGCTATTTATTCCGTTTTTCATTAATTGTATTTTACTATTACTCTGTTTCTATTTCATTACATTTTTATTTCGTTTTATCACTCTGCCTTTTCATTCTTTACCATTATATGTAACATTCCTGATAAGGGAAAGTTCGTATCTTTTCGTTTCTCTGCATATATACCTGTTTATATATGTGTGTGTGTGTGTTTTGTGTGTGTGTGTGTGTGCGTGTGTGTGAATATGTGTGCTGAGTATTTTCCCAAAAAACAATGTACATAACCTGTTCATCTTTCTTCAGTCTGTTTATATTTTCATCTTTATTTACTTTTTGTTTTCTCCCACTGTAATGGAAACTCAATGTATATTGTAGGAACGCACCTTTGATACAAGTTTGAAAAAGTGCCACGATAATGTCTGCAACTGCAAATATTACGTACATCTTTTACTCAGAAGTTCTGTATGAACTTCTGTTGAAAGCAGATCTGATAGAGAAACATTTCTAACTAATGATTGAATATGTGTCAAAGTCTTTCTTTGTCTTGTTGTTCGAATTATATTTTACTCTTCACAGAACCTAACCAACGGTTTTATAGGTGTGAAACTTGAATTTTGTTGTCCTGAAGAATTTCGATTTGTCCGGAATCACACTGTTGAGTACGAATTGGAAATACCCCATTTTCTACCCTCCCAGGAGCTCATATATATATATATATAGCTCAGCTCCCTGTAACTTAAAGTTTCGGAGAAAAGAGACTGATGAAATAAGTATTAGGCTGTAAAAGAAATAAATCCCGGGGTCGCGTTATCCGAGTAAAACCCTTTGAGGCGGAGCTCCAGCATGGTGACAGTCAAATGACTGAAATAAGTGAAAGAATAAAAGAAAAAATATATATATAATAACACAAATGGTCTACGATTTGCTACAGATGTTTCAGGCGTATTTATTTTTATTGATTGATGAACAAATCAAATTACATCATGAAAAAAAAAACGTTTTCTTCAGGTAAATAAATATATTCAACATTTAGGGTTTTCTCACAGAAAAACTATGGAAAGCATGCTGACTCTCTAATCTCTGTTCCGGTTGAGATGAGAGAGTCAACATGCATTCTGTACTCTTTGTGTGTAAAATCCTAACGGTAGATTTTATTTTAATTTTAATTCATCTGAAGGAAACAGATTTTATACATGATGTAATTGATTTGTTCATCAATAAAAAAGACGTCTGAAATATCTGTAGGGAGTTTGAATTATTATGTTACTACACCACATTCAAAACCTTTCCTGCTTTAAATTTTGACCCTACATTAGACCGTGGGTTGCATGCAGGATTATGCTCTTGCATGATTTTACGTATACGCTCACTCTATTTGGTGAGCAATTGTGGATGTATGCATAAGTGGAAGGACAATCTCGTATACATTCTAGTAAGCACGCGAATGTCCGCAAACAATGTTGATACAAGGATATGCTGTCCTTGACTCTACCATGGTTTCCTTATTATCAAAATACTACGAATGTTTAGCATCCTGAAAATAATATATATATACATCATATTTTTTAAGGAGGGAGGGGACAAATAAAGAAATTCTGTTTTTACTTACGTTTCTTTATGACGATAGATAACATTTACTCGATGTATTGAGGTATCTAAATTTTATTCATTGTTACTTTGATTGCTCAAAAACCATTGTATATCATTTTCCCAATGTTTTTTACGCACCATTATGCTTGTTTGGAATTCTGTATTGGGATCCACTATTGCAATAAGACGCTTATACACAACGGTTAACCAGGGAATACGCTTAACATGAAATTGCTGATCATAACTTGTAATACTGCTATATCTAGTAGTTGCTTAACCACTATACATGAATCTGACACGTAGCACATAGGACAAATGTTTTCTATTATAACCTTGCGAATGTATTTGATTGACGGTAACTGAATGTTCTTTCAGTAATAGCACCATTTCGATATACATCTATTCAAATTTCCAAAATGATAAACAAAATTTCTAGAGGAGAGAAAGAAAATATTATAAACAGTACGACGAACAAATATATTTCGTGTTAAAATAAAATTGGAAAAAAAACAACGAATTTTTCTAATAAACTCAACATATATATGCATATGTGTAGGTGTGTCTGTGTGTGTGCCTTTGCGTTTGTCTTTGCTACCCCATCACTTGATTCTACTGTTGGATTTTGTATGAATACGTTACAGGCGGTTCGATGAATGACGTCCATTAGAATATGAATCAGAATTAAAAATTGAAATACTGTGGTAGATTTCTTCAGCAAAACCCTTTAAGATGATGTCCTAGCATAGCCTCACTCCATAGCCTCTGAGAGAAACTAGTAAAATATAAATTCAACATCTCTCTCTCTCTCTCTCTCTCCTATATATATATATATATATATATATATATATATATATATATATATAATACATATATATATATATATATACAATATATATATGTATATATATATATATATATAATACATATATATATATGTATGTATATATATATATATATATATAATATTGTATATATATATATATATACATATATATATATGTATGTATATATATATATATACATATATATATATGTATGTATATATATATATACATATATATATATGTATGTATATATATACATATATATACATATATATATATATGTATATATATATACATACATACATACATACAACATACATACATACATATATATATATATATATATATATATATATATATATATATATGCAGATATATATTATAGAGAGATGGGTATTATTCACTCGCTTTCGTATATTTTGTAGCAGGGTTGACGTGTGTATTTTCATGAGAAAAAATGGTCATTTCAATACAATTTTTGTGGTAATTTTAAAAGGTTTATTGCGAGTCCGTTTGCATTCCTAAAAACTATTCTGCTGCTAATACGAGTAAAGCTGGAATGGGAGAATTTCTTTTTATTCTATTTTATTTATTTACTTATTTATTTATTTATTTATTGGTTTCTTCATTGCGAAGCTCTCGATAAACATATAACTGCTTTGAAATACTTGCGTCAAAATATCTAGCTGTAGATGAAATAAAATTAACACTTACGTGCAATTGCTGGAGCGCAAATTGAAGAATTTGATGAAAATTGACACTTTCCAAAATCTACGCCTGAAGTGAAATTTGAAGTCCAGAATTCTTTGGAATACCGTGAAAATACAAAAGATTTGAACTACAAAGAGCAAGTTGAGCACATGATTGATAGTTTTTCCCATCCTGGATGTAGGAAGAGAGTGAAAAGGCACTTTCTGCTTTCTTCATTTAACTACTTGCAATCGTAAGAAACATGATTTAAAAATGTATAAGTTTTTCGCAGGAAAATCACTAATGGAAGAGTGGCACGATGGTAGCGTTACTTGTTCTTTGAAATGAACTGAACCCAGAAAGAACATACAGCAAAATATTGAAAAACAAATATCTTTAAATAAGTTATTTTATTATTTTTCTTCATAATTCGGGTGTAAATATATTTGCGTAGTAACAAATTATTGGATAAAGGTGAGACTATAGACAGATGCTATAAACACTTTCGGAAAGATTATATGAAAATTGACAAGTTGATTATTGTTTCCTAAAAGAGAATCAGAACTGCGAATGTTTTGTATAAAAGTTTTATATATAATTTATGTTAAGCTGTTATATATGTAATTGTTTTACAATGGTAAATTTTGTGAGTTTTTTAGTATATTACTGCGTAGTCACTATTCTATTTTCGTATATATTAAGGAATAATATAGCACGGGTATGTCTCTTTTAAATGTTAACTCGTATTAATCACAAAGTTGCAGTTTATTTCTCCTCATACCGGCTATAGATTTAATTCATTTAATTTTATTGACACCATACGTTAAGTATGTTTGCACTAGCTTCATTAGTATTTGTTTCGTAGGATGTGATATGTTTGTGTTTTATCTATAGTTTACTTTTTTACTTGTTTCAGTCATGTGACTGTGGCCATGCTGGAGCACCGCCTTTAGTCGAGCAAATCGACCCCAGGACTTATTCTATCGGTCTATTTTGCCGAGCCGCTAAGTTATGGGGACGTAAACACACCAGCATCGGTTGTCAAGCGATGTTGGGGGGACAAACGCAGACACACAAATATATACACACACACACACACACACATATATATATATATATATATATATATACATATATACGACGGGCTTCTTTCAGTTTCCGTCTACCAAATCCACTCACAAGGCTTTGGTCGGCCCGAGGCTATAGTAGAAGACACTTGCCCAAGGTGCCACGCAGTGGGACTGAACCCGGAACCATGTGGCTGGTAAACAAGCTACTTACCACACAGCCACTCCTATGCCTATTGTAAATGAATATTTGTAAATTATCTGTATCTTTTACTTGCTTTAGTTATTATATTGCAGCCATACTGGGGTACCGCCTTGAATAATTTTAGTCGAATAAATCCACCCTAATACTTCTTTTTAAGATTAGTACTTTTTCTATTGATATTTCTCCCAAACCGTTAAGTTACGAGGATGTCAACACATCATCACCGGTTGTCAAGCGGTGGTGGATACAATCGCAAAAAAGACCACACACACTGATATATATATGTATGTATGTATATATATATATATATATATAATATTATATATATATATATATATATAATATATATATATATATATATATATATATATGTATATATATATATATATATATATATATAATATATTATATATATATATATATATATATATATATATATATATATATATATATATATATATATATATATATATATATATATATATATAATATATATATATATACATACATATATATATACATACATACATGTACATTCATGACGGGCTGTTTTCAGTTTCCGTTTACCAAATCAACACACAGGGCTTTGGTCGGCCTGAAGTTATAGTAGAAGACATTAGCCCAAGGTGCCAGGCTGTGGGCTGAACCCGGAACCATGTGATTGAGAAGAAAGATTCTTACCACACAGCCACACCTTTATACTTTAATATACGTTTGCTATCTTTCAACACTCACACACACACACACCTGTGCACGCGCCTACATATGTTTAGAGAGATGTACGCATCAATACATGCACACATGCACTAACAGAAATTAAGTTAATGGAAAGAAGACACTAAGACACACAAAAACCCGCATGAGTGCGCATATGTATCATATTAATTACTACTAGGGCAATAGATATAGAAAAAACTATCTTATATATGTATATGAATCTGTTTGTGTTCTACGGTATGCATTATGCGATTTGGTTGTGGGATCGCGATATTGACATATACAAGTGATTGCTTTTATTTTATAAAAACGTGTTACACGTGAAAGAAGGTATGGATATTTGCCAATCGTATACAACGAACAGACAAAATATTCTTATTTGAGGCTATTCTTTGGTTAATGATATGTGATTTCTGAATTATTAGCATTTCAGGATACAACTCATAAAATAGTCGATGTGCATTATATAACAATTTAGCGATTTTTACAACAAATTTTGCATGGTATTTAACTCCCCTTCCTTACACAAATTGCATTTATTCATAGCACAGCAGTTTCATTATTGATATCAAGACCACGAGGAAATATCGCTTTGGAACTAATGTAGCTTGTCGAAAATTACTCTACAAACAAATAGGGTCCTTAGTTCCTTGTAAACAAATAAAACAAATAGTACAGAAAATACTGCCTCTGTGCTACCATGCTTTACAAATATCATACCGTCCTCAAAAAAATTATATGTGCATAATTTACTCCTTTTCATACACAGAAGATATAACGGTCAAAACTGAAATGCATTTCCTCATTGGTCTGATAGGTCAAGTTTGAGTTGGGGTTAAACACCTTAAAAATAACTAATTTCAATAGATCTCAGCAACTTTCCTAGAAATAGTTTGAAACACATTTTTCTGAATTACTGAATTACTCATTCGGTAGTGGTCATAAATTTATCACTTTCTTAACGAAAATATTTTGTCGGAATTAATACAATTGAAAACAGTTAAGTAAGTTACTCAATAGCTATTTGCTTCTTTCATTTTGTGTGTGAATATAAAATAATTGTTATGAGGATAATAACCGTATATTTAGAATTTACATATGATGTATATTCATTACGTTTCAAAATCATATTTTTAAATTATAGCCAAACAGACTGAGAGCTAACTCTTCCAAAGAGGAGAAGGAAAGTATTCGCCTCTAAAATTGTATATTCATTCTTCTTGTCTACAGCCAAGCGACATTTCTCAGTTTTTCACTCTCAGGTAGAAGAGAAAAAACGATAGAGCGGTTCAAATCCGCCACAACAATGGGGCTTTTATTATGGTTCTATTAACCATCTTAGCAATAATTATTTCAAATTTTGTCACAAGAACAATTAATTTTAGGAGGAGGGTTAACTGTTTCCTATCTACCCCTGTGTTCAACTAGTTCTTATTTTATTGACCCCGAAGGTATAGGAGATAAAGTCTACCTTGGCAGAATTTGAACTCAGAACATCAAAGACAGGAAGTAAAGCTGCAAAATATTATGTCCGACGTGCTAACTCCTCTGCCAGCTTTTCGTCTCACACATTGTATTAATAATACTACCAAACTAAATTTAAAAATCAGAAAACATCTTCGAAATGTATATATATATAAAATACGCTTAATAACAGAACATTTAACAACTTTTCGCCTGTTCAGTTTGGAATTTATTCTGCCTTATCCTGAAAATCTGAACACATATAGTCCACAACAATAGATTAACAAATGACTGTGGTAAAATCGATTTGAGACGAGACGGAATCCCCTTCAGATTAATGTCTTCCTTATGAAACAAGAATATTAGTTATCTAGTATTATTTTAATTTCTTTCATCATTTTCTGACATAACACTGTAAATTACCGTCCAGCAATGTCACGAAAATTAATAGGCTGAGCATCAACACATGAATTATGGAGTTTATTAATGTGACATGTTATAAATGTATCACATGTAAGAGATGTTGTTTATACCATGGTACAATGAATATGCAGCAGCTTTTAGAAAAACTGTTGGTTACGATATCTAAATAATATATTTCCTGATACTTATCAGAGGAAAAAATTTCATGCACTTCCTAAACTGAACTGACTTTCAATGAAACTCAAATTCGGCAAAAATATTTCTTATAAGTTGATAGTCACAGTGGTTATTCAAAATATAGAAATAGCTTAGAATGATGGAAGTAATGTTAAATTATGTACGTATATATATATATATATATATATATATGCATATACGTGTGGTGTGTATGTGTATATATATATATATACAATACAAATACTATTATTATTATTATTATTATTATTATTATTATTATTATTATTATTATTACTATATAGATATTGTTTGAAGTGGTATAGAGAATTTATATATTAAGAAGTAGGAGCTAATCGGAATAATTATTTATTTACCGCTTTCATATTCTTTCAGATATTCTTCTGTAATGATTTTTTTAACAGAAAATGTATTCCTTTTATATCTATGTAAATTGAAAAAGTTGTATTGAATTGGGAGTGCGTGTTGTATGTTACTTTGAATTCATATAGGCGTATATAAATGTGTTGTGCGTATATGTATGTATATATGTGTACATGTTTAAGTATGTGTGTAGTGAATATTTGGTGACTTGGTTAGAGGTAGAAAAATACACATGAGAGAAATGTCAGAATCCTCCCTGGAGAATTGAATAGATAACAGATGTAGAACATGTAACAACAACAACTTCAAATGTTCGAATAATGGTTCCCATATAAAATATAAATTTGGATTCTCCTTCCACGTAAATGCAGATATGATCTGCAAGACACAGAATCTCATATATTGCATAACCTCCACCAATCCTAAACAAAATTATGTTGGTGAAACCAGCAATTCCCTTTGCCAATATGCAAGGATCCAGAGACAACAAAGAGAATTACACAAAATCCGCTAAGTATCTGGATATATGTGGAAAGAGCAGATTCGAGATCGCATCGAAATTTGTATTCCACCTCAGAATAATACATAGGTAAATAAACTGACCCGAAGTGAATAGGTTATATCTAAACATATATACAGAATAAAGTCATTAAAATGAATAGATTTTATCAGTTGTCAGCATATAAAAAACCTTATATGCTGGCCACTGATAAAATTCGTTAATAACCTAAGTAGGTTAGCTATGATGAAAACGAAATAATACCAAAATAAGCCGACAAGGAATCCATGCAGACTAGAAATCCACAAACACTTCCCACTTTACAAGAATGAAAGTAAAGCCAGAATAAGGAGACTAAGATAAAAGTAATACGCAGTCGACCATTCCCGTCGTATATCTATACTATAATGGAGAAAGCTGCTTATTAATTAGGTATGTAGCAATTACTAAAAGTACTAAGAAAAAACAATTATTAAGGGGTTCGCCGTCTGGAAATATTTTTAGAAATTCATGTTCTAAGAAATTTCCGATAATTTTGATTTCTCGAGTTGAATTTTTTTTTTACTACAATTCCTCGCAAATTTAAATATTCATTGCATTCACTGCGACCAATTCACAAATATAAATATTCATTGATATTCACTACGGAGTATTTCATTCTCATTTGCAAAGTCTCTCACTTTCTCTTTCAAGCTTTCATTAGCTAGTTGGAAAACCGACAGTTTATTCTATTAATTTATATGTAATCTATTATTTATTATTCTCTTAATGTATGCGTAATTTATTATTTATTATTCTATTAATGTATACGTAATTTATAAATGAGGTGTCAATAAAGAACCCATATTCACAAGGTGCCCGACATTATACTCTGCTAACTGTTTTCAATGGCACCTATTTATTGGAGATATAGCATGATTTTTACTCACACACATAAACTCACACTCACAGACGCACATATATACACGTATATACGAATATGTATATATATATATATATCTATATCTATCTATATATATATATATATATATATATATATGTATATATATGTATATGTATATATATGTATATATATGTATATATATATGTATATATATATATATATATATCAAGTTAATCTAAACATGAAAACACAAAGAGAAAGCACAACAACGGGAGGACGTGGAACAAATATAGTATTATTGAACGCTCAGGAAGGAAGGAAAGAAGGAGGGTTTAACGTTTCGAGAGGAGCTCTTCGTCAGAAACATAGGAAAAGGAAAGATCCAAAGAAGGGAAGACGGAGGAAAAAAATCGCCAACGGTACACAAGTGGTCGGCGCATGGCTTAGCGGTTAGGGTGTCACCATTATGATCGTAAGATTGTGGTTTCAATTCCTGGACCGGGCGACACATTGTGTTCTTGAGCAAAACACTTCATATCACGGTGCTCCAGTCCACCCAGCTAACAAAAACGAGTAACGCTGCGATGGACTGGCGTCCCGGCCAGCTAGGGAATACCTACGCCATAGAAACCGGGAAACCGGGCCCGTGAGCCTGCCTGGGCTTTAAAAGGGCGCATTTATTTACTATTATATATATATATATATATATATATATATATATATATATATATATATATATATATATATATACATATATACAGATGTGTGTATTTGTGTGTATGTCTATTTACAGTGGTTTTAAGATCCTGGTGTAAAGCACTCGAACACCAGAGATTTCTAACAAATACAAATGAGCGCAAAATGAATATAAAAGATGGAGAAGTAATTATTGAGGGACAAATAAACATAGGCGAGTTGTTAAGTATATATTACTGGATGAAAATAGGGATTTACAGCTGATTAAAAATTCTGCTAATGGTTGCTGTTATACTGCATATTATGCAAAGAAGCGTAAATAATGAGGCAATATTACACAAAAGCATAAACAACCAGCTGGTAGAATTGTTATCACGCCGGAAAAATGCTCAACAGCAGTTCTTTCGAGGGACGTTGTGAGTTCAAATGCCACTAGTGTCAGCTTTACGTTTCATTCTATTTGGATCGATAAAATTAGTGTCATATGAGAGCTAGCGTGAATGTAGTGGACTTTCACCATCCCCTGCAATTTCTGGATTCGTGCCAAAATTTGAAACCATTATTACAGAAAGCATATAAGACGGTGATATGGCAGAATCATTAGCAAGTTGGGCAAAATCCTAGATGGTATTTCGCCTGTCTTTACATTCTGAGTTCAAATTTAGAGGAACACATACTTACATGGGGAAAATAGGCGGGGGAAACGAGGGACTAATGGAGAAATGAGTATGGTGCAATGGCAAGGAGAAATAATGCACAATGAAGAAAAATAGTTATGTTAGTAAGATGTGAAGAGAAAATGAAGAGAAAATGGAAGAGAAATGAAATGAAAAAAGAAAATAGAAAAAGGGAGAATGGCAGACAAATGAGAGACCCAAGCGAGCAGTATGGTATCTTTTACTTACAGCGAGTGAAAGTCTGTACATATAAATAGGGAGAAAGTGGAGGAAATATAGATCAAAATAAGGAAAACTATCAAAGAGAACGCTGGTATCTAGTTCATAAAGGACTTGCTTCCCGTCAGCAGCAGATTAGTGATATGAGATGAAATGAGATGACGTCGAAACAACTATGAAACACATCCCCTCTGATTCTCATACAATTCTGCCAATCTACTCTCTAGGACTGGTATTGTGTTCATGGACCCTGAAATGATGAATGGCAATGCTGACTCACATGGATTTGAACTGAAATAGCAGTGAGTCGAAAAAAACAACACAAGCCATTTTATCGGACACGCCAAGCATTTGGTGAATTGGCTTCCATTGTTGTGAAAATTTAAAATTTTACATTATACAACAATTTTAGATAAAATAAATATCTCCCATAAACGGTCTAGACACTTTAATGGACCATATTAATTATCTAAAATATATTTATTATTTTTTCCGACGGAAACTTCAACGTCTATTACTAATTATGAGCAATTGCACAGATTGTAATATCGCATACTCAGAATTATAAAACCACCCCGCTTCTATTACTGAATACAGCCTAATCTATGATACACATAGGACAACTTTCTCCTTGCCCTATACACACAAGAAAAATCCATTATATAATATACACAATAATAGAGAAAAACTGGCTATTGGGACATGAATCTAATCAAAATGATTCAAACATGCCACAAGTACATATTCAGGAATAGTTTGAGTTTCCAAAATGTAAATATATACTGTGCATTAATGGCAAATTATTGTGCAACATTTTAGCATGTAAATATCATATGAATTGTTATCAATCACTAACAAGCAGTTTATAAATTATACATACCTATTTATCACTCTTAAAACTATTCTGTCTGCTGGCTACATTCAATATATTTTACTTCATCCTGTATAACATAAAAAAGAGAGATTTTTTTCTCATGTACAAATTCAATAGCCTGAGGTGTTATCACAAGTATTTGGAAGTCAAATATTTCGAGGTTTTTTTTTTTTAAATCAATAGAAATATTGCTCAGGAGATATATTGTATGCAGTAAAGTATTAGAAAATATTTTCATTCTTTATTTACTGATTCTACTTTTTTCGTTCATGAATGTATTCGGAAATTAAACGACAAAGTCTGCTTTCCAATTGTTTCATTACACAAAATAATGTTAGTAATGATTTAAAGGCAATATAAGTTTTGTGGGTCGCTAGGAAGATTAGAAAACAAGTATATTATTTTTGGATACTGATTTGCGACGAAGTTGGGTTGCGAAACACTGATTTGTGCAGTACATTAACAAAAAGCAAATATATTTCAGTTTGTTTTCGCACATCAATTTCTTGTTAAATATTTCTTATATATGTGTGTATTACTGTTATGTTTCTTATGAACCATCTCCAATATCTTCTTGCTGAAGGAATTGTTACTATTTACTGATTCTTGATGAAATTATTGCCTCCAACTTTGACTTTGTCACGGCTACATTCACCCGCTGACAAGTTTTGCAAAACATAAAGATTAATCTAAGCAAATGATTTGCTCCAGCAGCCACCTTCCACTTATTGATTTTCTTCAATAAACATCCTGTATATCGCACTTAAATTCCTGAAATACAGAAAGTACTAATACATTCAGATGGAAAGATGTGTGTCCTTCATAATGTGTTCGTCATAATATATTCTGCTTTGAAGAATTATATAAATATGTTTTGAATGGATAAACAAAATTATTCAAACGATTTCCTTTTCATTTTAAGTACCAAATCAACTTAAAGCATCAGTATTCGATACAGCTTGCCTCTTCTAGTAAGATATATGAAGATATTTGTATATTCAGAAAAAAGAATTGGAAGCCAATTTCAGGGTGTCTAGACAGTAAATATAGAAAATTAATACATACCACAATAAAAACAAGCGTTAAATCTTGTAGGAATGTGATGCTATGAAGTAGTTGTAGTATTAGGTCAATAATAAAATATATTAATACCAATTCATTTGAGTTTCTCTATTGGCAATTCAACTGCTTATTTGGTGAGGTGCACAAATGGTAGTGCCATTAAAGTAGAAGTATTATTACTTTGTAGTAACCATTGCAATTCTATATGCTCAAGGTTCAAATCTAACCGGTCAGATTTCCGTAGCATTATTCTTGGCATTTTCACTTTTTGGAGAAAAAAACTCGTACGCTCAAAACTCAAGAGGTGTGGGCACAGCCAGATCCAGAAATGTCAAAGGCACGTAGTATGTCAGGACAGCGTTCTTACGATTGTATGAGCAATTACGAATCTTTGGCAGAGCTTAGAAAACCATCCTAATTTATATCACGAAACCAAATAAACAAAATTGTATTTTTTTCGATGAGGAAGGGGAACTTTCAATTCAAGTGAATATTACATGAAACATTACGCATCACTAGCTTCTAGGCCAAATCATAGTGGACTAGAAAGATTAGACAACATGTAGAATGGAATAAATTAGGAAGAACGTCTTTAGATGGATGAACGCCAAGTAAACGGAAATGTTATAAACATTATCACGTACGATTAATCCTGACATCGAAATGAGAATGAATCATCGTCATTATCATCATCATCAGTAACATCATCATTGTTGTCATCGTCATGGTCATCAACACAGTCTACCACTTCATGATGATGGTGATGACAATGATCATGATGATTATGATAATTATGATTATGATGATGATGATCATCATCATGCTGATACATAGTATTGATATTTTAACTAACTAAGTTTGGCTTTCTAACAGTGTCTAGAATAAGCAGCATTTTCCCGCTTCTCTCCTATATGTCCCTTTCCGTTCTCAATATCGAGCATTATTATGCATCGTGAATATTATTGAACCAAGTAAACGTTTTTCTGCACAGTAGAAAGCAGATAAAAACGTATCCTTCCAATGATTTCTTTCAAATTGTTAGTAATAGTAGCTATGGCTATAGGATAAAATGTTTAGCTTCATTGTTCTAGCATTTGCAGTTTTTAAATTGCAATTCGGTATAACTGTCTACTTTGTTCCGTTTTCTTGATTGATGTAACAACTTGGCATGTCATATCGGTTACAAGAAATATTTTCGAATCGATGTCTACAGTATCGACGATGTGCTCTATACTTCTTCCGGTCTCTCTGGATGTGACACATATCAACCACATTCAATCATTTTCGAAGACTTTCTTTTCTTTTCCGAATAAATGGTCATAGCTCTATTCTGTGAAGGCATAACGAAACTTACAAAAATCTCTGAGAATTATTGCAGTAACCTTATGTCATCATTTTTTGTATCTATCCTGAATAAATATGAGCATTCAGCATTCCAGTAAAATGAGGCGTGTAGTCTTATTTGTATCATTGCATATTCTGTATTTAGATGAATACTCCTGCTTATTTACCATTATTTTAAAATTTCTTTCTTCAATATTCCATTCATTAACACGAGCCAGCGGTTCTTATCATTCCTTAATACTTTTTGTAATTTTTGGAAAACGGTCTGTACAAATTACTTAAGTAGACAAACGCTTTTCTTCTCAGTAGAAAGATAGGATTACTTTCTCTAGTTCTACTAATCCTTTCAGCATTCATTAGTCTCCAGCTTTTGCCTGTTTTTTTTTTCCAGTATAATTGTCCACATCAGATCGGGAGCGCATTAGCTGTGCATTGTAAACTAATTCCTCATGTGCTGATATCCCACAATTCATTTAATGATTCTTGCGTCATAAATTAATAATAGCACTACACTACGTTGATTGTTTCTATGGCATTTCATGCATTTAGTTTGAATTTTAAAATCGTTCATTTCCCCACAACAGAATAGATGGTATTCTCTGAAGTGATGTTTCTTTCTTGTGAGCATAATGAGTGACGGCACTGGAATCTAGGTGCAGGCGAGATTATTATTACTTTAGTATTAGTCGGTGGTTGCCTATATTTTGGTATGATTTCAAAGCTTTTAACAAGCGCGTTACTTGTGTTTTTAAAATACGTACCAATTGCTTGACGCCTTTGTTGCACAGCCATTCACGTAAAAGCGATTAACATACTCCACATTTTGAAATAAGTAAGTTTGGAAAGTAAAAAGACCTGGGTTATAACTTAAAGATATAAAAAAAAAAACTGAACGCAAAATATTTAAAATGCCATGAAGAGTAGTTTCTCTGTAAAACACAACTGAAGTGGGACGTTGAATATACTTGCTTCAGCTTTCATCGTACTCTGCTGCACGGAGAAAAGATATGATCTATCGCATAGAAAATAGAGTATCTGTCATTTTATATTATTGTCTATAATCAATACATTCTGAGAATAGTTTCATACCAAACGTTATTGCTCTGCTTATGTAAACAGCAACGTTCTATTCGTTTCTCTCCTTTAGATATTTCATACTGCACTGTCATATTCGTTTAAGATATTATTATCTTCTTTCGTCCTTCAGTATTACAGAAAACATCTTGTATGTTAAAAGAGCTTGCTTAGAATGTGAATATAACAAAAATATTTCACTATCTTAAAACTTAATTTTCTCGTTATATAAAAACAATTATCGTCTTATCGAAATCATTTTTCAACATTGAAATATATAAAATCCTGCATATTTCTTGAAAATATTTTAGACTCTAAAGCGATCAAATGAAGCAAAATTAGGACGCTTTTTTCCTATTAATTCCATACTATTGCAAATATTTAGAATTTTTTCTGTCTGATATCCTGCTGATCATCTAGGGATCTTGCTTTGATGCAATGATTTGATTATATGAACCGCATTTCGTACTGTCACGTCGACTCTCATACTGGTGATACTCACGCACTCACACACGCACATATATACATGCATACATACACACACACACACACACACACACATATATATATATATATATATATATATATATATATATATATATACATACATACATATATCGAGATAAAGAGAGAGAGAGAGATTGTTACCTACCTGCACGCATAATACATACATACATTAATATATATACATATATGTATGTATGTACATATGTATGTATATATATATATGTGTGTGTGTGCGCGTGTTTGTGCCTGTGTATGTGTAAGGTTTCAAGTGAATCAAGTGAAGTCGCTATCGTGTACAAAGTAAAATTAAAGGAACATATACGTACGTAGGCGCTATATTAGCTGTGTGCTAAGTACTTTGATTCCCAACGACATGATTCCGGGTTCAGTCCCACTGCGTGACATCTTGGGCAAGTATCCTCTACTATAGCCTCGGACTGACCAAACTCTTGTCAATGGATTTGGTAGACGGAAACTGGAAGAAGCCCGTCGTAAATATAGAATACATATACGTATATGTGTGTGTGTGTGTATTTGTATCTGTGTTTGCCCCCCCCCCTTAACAACCGATGTTGGTGTGTTTACGTTCCCGTAACTTAGCGATGCTCCAGCATTGCCGCAGCCAAAGTAACTGAAAAAAGTAGAAGAATAAATGAATAAATGTACATACCGAAGTAGGGACGGATTTATATTCCAGTTGAACATACGAGCACAAGCGTTTTACGTAAATTCGTCTCCATGTAAAAGCATCCTTACTCCCAGTTCTGTGTTCTTGTCCCGCAGACATTACAGAGAGGGTTTACAACTGTATGGCAGCTTACCATTTACCATCTTCGTAGATAAACCTTGTACCTTGACGTCTCCGGTTGGGACTTGGGTGCAGATCGTATAAATGAAGCAAAACCAAGCAAAAACATATAATGAGGATGATGATGATGATAATAATAATAATAATAATGCAATTATTGTATACAGTGCTCAGGTGCACCACAACTTGTCAAAATGTGCGCATAAAGTATATGCAGTAATGTACAAATGTCTGGAAAGCGAATAGTGTATGAGTCAGATATATGCTTGCGTGTGTATGGAGGGGAGAAAATCAGGTGTAGTGTTGGCGAATCTCAGGAAGCAGGGAAGTCTTGAAGGATGCAGTGCTCCGACAAATAACAATTGATGCCGGCAGATTGTTCCATGCTTCAGCAACTCTTAGCGTGAAAAAATGGGAGCTGTGCTGTTTTCTAACTTTGTAAACATGTCCACGAGTGTTAGACAGGTGGAGTTGATGATGATGAAATACATGAATAGAAATGTGCACATTCGTGAGGAATTGAAATGGTAATAGAAATCGAAATAAACTACATTTATATATCCTATAAGCTTCTGTGCAAAGAAATATTGTTGCCTGTGTTTCAGTGTATCTAATTCATAAAAAAACCCACCTTAGTAGTGGTGGACTAACAGCAGCGGAGGAATATATACTCTACTGACAAGCTATCCTTAAATTTTGATTCTGAATTGTGCTGAGTTCGTCTTTGTGCTTTTTATTTTTTCACATACGCAATATAAATACCAGTAACATCTTAAACTCCATATAATAAATTATATCTCTCCAACGCACACAATTTCTATGTTCTTTCTAATATTTGAAATCAATATAAAATGCACGGAAACCTCTCATTATTTGGTGGGAATACCCACAATTCGTATAATGAAATTTTGTGAGAGAGAAAAAAATCAATTTATATTTGATTAGAAGAGCTATAATGAAATTAAAACTAACATTTGTAGACAAATACTGTATACCGAACCTTGAACTTATAATTGTAGGACTTAGTTATTGTAAATGGTAACTGGGATATGGCCATTATTGATCATTCATTTTTAGTAATCAGTGCATAATTCTTCCCTAGATTCCAGTTTTTCACATATTAGAGGAATTATTGCAATGCGTTAAATATCCTTCATGCATTTGTATGTAGTTGTTGTTTTATGAAATTTATAGTAAGGAAGATTTCGATAGAATGAAAGAGAATGTGGCCATTCTTTTATTCATCGATAGCCGAACCGTAATAACCAAGCTATGCTTCATTGCATATAAATTAAAGTTTTCTTTTTCGTTAAAACTTATACAATATATTTCCTTAATAGATCTGTATTAATGTATAGAAATATGTGTCTCTGTAAAGTACATATTAATATTTCATGCACAAAACACGCATATACACACACACACAGACACACCACGCACAAGAATCAGTTCCATGTAGTTTCAATGTGATCAAAAACAATTTTATCGAGAACAATATATTCTGTTATCATGAAATTCTTTTAAGAGTCACCAACACCAAACAATTCTAGTAGAGAAACAATGGTGAAGATGAATCAATATGAAGCCATGGAATATAACCGAAGATTACATACGAAAATCATGTAAAGGATGCGTTGTCGTTATTAGTAACAATACAAACTTCATCCCACACTCGTTATTTGAATTATTTTGGATTTGCTGATATTTGTCGGTTCATGACGAAGGGAAATAGTTCCCATATTAAAAAGACAATAAATATAAAAAATATAACAATAGCAGGAAAAGTGAATAGTATATGAGGAGTAATCTTTTTCTACAATATGTAGTTCTGATTGATGTGCAGAGAACTATTTATAAGAACGTTTTCTACATCATTTTTCATGACATGAACATAAGAAAAAGCAGTAAATATATGGTGTATTTGTCTGAAAGAAAATTTCGGTTTAGTTTATAGTTTACACAATATTTAAATGTTGACTACATATTTTAACTATTTTTTCATTTTAAAGATTAACCATTTTATTCAAATACATATATTTTTGCTAAGGCAAAATTGCATGATATACTATGAAAGCGATTTATCTATGGCAGATATCTCGCAGC
Organism: Octopus sinensis; assembly: GCF_006345805.1. Classification (NCBI taxonomy): domain Eukaryota; kingdom Metazoa; phylum Mollusca; class Cephalopoda; order Octopoda; family Octopodidae; genus Octopus; species Octopus sinensis. The sequence continues at coordinate 21,973,448 of NC_043004.1, forward strand.
AAGTAGAATACAAAAGAAAATATATTTATGCCCCAGAAGCTCACTATTTTTAATGATAATCTCTGGCATCATTATCAGATTACGTAATATAGAATTATTTTATCACAATGTATATCATCTCCTTATGTCTGTATTCTTTAACTATCTATTGGTTGTTATACGGATAAACATTGACAGTTATAATATACAGTAGGTGATAATATCACAGCATGTTAAATATACAGTAAACAATCTGTAGCGACAAAATTGCCGGCAGGGTGTGGTATTCGGAAATTAATTCCAGAATTTAATGTTCATATTTACAGACATGCCTATTGACGAAGTCATTATTATGTGTTTAAAAGCTGTGCTTCAGTTCGATAATGTTTTGGCCCGATTTCAGTGCTCGGGAACACGAGCAAGTGTCTTTTAATTTAGTGTGTGTTTCACTTAAACATTTGTAATCGAAAATGATGTAAGGCAACTATCAAACCATTTCTCTTCTACGGGGATAAAATTAATCCATTACCCAATATTCACACCACTACCTGGATCACAAAAAGCGGTGTCTTCTGTGATTTGCAGTTGTTTTGTCCATGTTTCTGGGCGGAAGTTATCCCAGAAGTCACAAAAACTCTGAAATTTGTCATCTACCCTTCTCATTGAATTGACTCGATATATATGTGTGTGGGGGTTCTTGTGTGTCTGTGTTTATGTGTGTGTGTGTGCTTGGGTGCCTGTAGGGATGTGTGGGGGGTGTTCCTGGGTGCTTGTAAGTGTCTAAATATAAGTATCATTGAAAAAGGTTTTGATGCAAGATAATGGGTCTTGACAATAAACAACTGGAAGTATGGAACACAAAAGCTCTCGTGTTTCCATTACTAGTAATGAGCAATAAAACCTCACGCCAAGGGAAACCTGCTTTGTTTTGTTTTTGTTGAAACCTTCTTTAGAACCGGTTTCAAAGGAAGGTAATAGATATTAGTTTCTCGGTTATTGCATCTCAAAACTACATCAAAATGCTGCTTTTAAGTATATTCCGCAATAAAACACCGTTGCGAAGAATCAACAGATTCTGCTCCAAATAGATAACTATTTATTACAATATAAATGTTTAATAAAAGTATTATAAAGCTGACAAAGCTTCAATCAGTTGTAAACTTTAGGTAAGTCGTTTTATCAATCTACTGAACCAATATTTTGCAGAGTGTCAGGGCATATTACCATAGATGAAATTAATTTCTCTGCAAAGATTCAGTCATCCAACTACAAGATGACACGCCTCCACCCTTCTGTTATTGTTGCGTTGGAATACTTATTACGATTTGTAATATGAAATTAAGAGCAGACAGTTTCCACATAATTCATCTAAGTAACATACTTCACACTACGACTATTATTGGTGATATAAATTATACAGATAACTGAACTCTTTCTTCTAAGAAAGCTCAACTATTGCTTTAGCAAATTGAAGAAGTTACACAATAATTCGGAGAGCACGCCAATGACAAAAGGACTGGACTTTACGACTTTCTATTTGCAAAAGGAACATATTCATGTCATCAAAGAAAGCAACTGTGGAATGTGTAAATCGTTTCAAATATCTGGGAACCAGAATAGAAATCACAAAGGGAGACAGTATAGTAATATCTGAATTGGCATAATCATATGTAATGAAAATTAAGCCTGCTATTTGAAAGTCAAATTAAGTTGGTAAGTAAAAAATACAGTATTCAAATCTTCTAAGGAAAGCATATTCGTATACGAATATGAATTGTATATGAATCAGAACAGTGAACATTTACTGTAGTAAATAGAAGGCAGACTAGCTTGATCGTATACCTAGGTGTTAAGGGGATGGGTGAAAATATTTCTTTTGTGCAATATTAGTGAACAGTGAATTATATGGGAAATGCCATTATTAATAAAAAAACTATAACTCAACGCAGACTTAAATTAGGAGAACAATGTTGTCGAAGAAAAGATGATGTTGTACTTCGACTATCATTATGGAAACCAGTAAAATAAAAAGAAAAAGAGAGACGTCGTCAGACATATGTACAACAGAAGCTTCAGGCCACGTAACTTGAAAAAAAAACCCGTTGCAGACATAATAGAAGACAGGAAAGTGTTGAACTGACTTTATCTTTGAGATCTGAGTGCGCACGCCATGATGATGATAGATATATGGTTATGTATAATTTTTAATAGAGAATAACATATTTATCTTTGATCAGTTTGAAAGTAATTACCAGGATCAGGCGCCAATGAGATAAAATCTTTAAAACATTGTTTTAACATTCTCTCGAAATTTGTTTCTCGTCTTTTAACTATAGCAATTTTTGTGTATCACATCTGTAAATGCATATAAAATAGTTCAGTAAATTTGCAAATCGAAGTATCAGACACAACCTAGAAGAAATAAATATCAGAAAACCAAACGTCCTTTCATCTTAAAAGTGATCCACCTAAACTGTGTATGGGCAAAATGGTTATATGCAATAATATTGATTATATACTTTAATCTGAAGTTACACTGTGGCTGATCAGTGAACGTATATATTTACCCAATAATAAATATGTAAGAGAGTCCTGACAAATTTGAGCTATAGGAAATGCTGTGGAAATATATTTTCAATAGTAAAATCTTGTTCATAAATTTATATTTACGGTAGCATAATACATAACTCAAAATTATTGGTACTTACTATTTCAGATAGACGTGCTTGTGCCAAATGTATCTATCACAACTGAGCAATGTGTACTAATATATGCACACATACGTGTGTGTACGTGTGTGCGCGCGCGTGTGTATGTATGTGTCTGTGTGTGTGTGTGTGTGTGTGTGTCTATTAAATGATTTCTATCACTCACTGGATGGAGAGCGTTTGATATTTGTTGTATCATTATATCTAGATATACGTTTTAGCATTTTTTTACTTCACCATCTAAATATTTCATTTAAAGCTTGCTCAGTATCTGTAGATAGTCTTGTGCAAGTACAATTTACACAATATGTGATCAAATAAGAAAAGTTGTCACATTGTTTGCTATAAAAATGTAAACTATGGTCTCGAAAACTGACCATACAGATAATATTCAAAATCTCATTATTTTGACTAAGATATCTGTATTGAGGAGAGTTAATAAAACGAAAACATGTATGTAATTGTCACTTTGGGTGATAACAGAAGAGAGGACGCTGAGAATGGTAGAAGGTATATAGCCTTGGTTTAACGTTCAATTCTTCTTAACTTATCCCCACCACAAACAAAAATATACTTAGAAGTGAATGCTAGACATTTACGCTGTTAATATTAACAATACTTAGTCAAATAGGATTACAGTAAAGTACGATTGCGGAAGAGCATAAAATGCACTCAGCTCTCAAAAGAGTTATATATATATATATATATATATAATATATATATATATATATATATATATATATATATATATATATATATATATGTGTATATATATATATATATGATATATATATATATTATATATATAATATATATATATATATATATATATAATATATATATATATATATTATATATATATATATATATATATATATATATATATATATATATAAATTAAAAAATAAAACATGCATATATACATACATATATAATTCATTTGAGAGCTGAGTACATTGTATATATATATATATATATACATCCTTGGTTGAGAATTCTATATCTTATACACACAAACACATTCATACAAACATGGAGATATGCAGCAGGTGGTTTGCGTTTGCTGTTAACAATGAAATTTTCATAATGAAAATTTAAACAGGAAATATGTTATTTTACAAAAAATTTCATTATCACTTTTAATATTCACTTATGGAGTTTTTAATATTGCAATCGAATCGATAGCATTTTAAGATATCAGAAGAAAACATCAGCTTGTTTGTTTAATATCACAGATATTTTTCTAAAATTTATTTCTTAGCCGCAATCAGATATACTTTCTCTCCATATTGCGCTTGAAGATTCACGCAATTCCCTAGGATATTTATTAATCTTTATAAATTCTTTGTGTTAATATTCTATGTAATTTCGCATAAAATAGAAAAATATGTTTTGTTCGAATGAGGTTTAGCGATTTGTACTTTTAAAGTCTTGGTAAATGACGCTGAATGTTAATCTGGATTTGTGTCTCCTTACGTTACAGAAACTTATCTAAATATAATGACGTTTCTAAAGTCATGATCAACAAAACTATCAGGCTTACCTTTCTTGGCTTCCTGTCTTACTCCGCTCAACATTATTTAAATATAGAATGTTTGGCTTCTTTAGGTATAGAATGCCGCCTTTTTAACTAGAAATTCTTCGTTATCCTTCATAACCGTGAGTGATTCTTTATTCTGCTTAGACGAAAATATGCACATTTTGTTCTGGTGTTAATTGTACGAAGATGTTAAATATGCACGTGATATTGCAGTCGTGTCGCTTACATCACTACATAAACTATGTTCATGTTATAACGACTCAATAATTTCAAACCTATAAGTAACAGAACCCACTCAGATTTAGCACTACTGTCTTAAAAAGGAACACATAATATAGTGATCTTCGAGATGCAATATGTCTAAACATGTGTTGTTTGTCCTGAAACAAATGACGTTGTGAACAAGCGAACACCAGTAACCAATCTCGAAAAAGGCTAAACCTGTGCAGAATGAGAAGGAATAAACTGTATTTTGAGTGGCTATATAATTATGAGCTGCAGGTCAGTTGATGATATCAAGTACATACGGTATCTATGAACTATGTTTGCTTTATTTCACACGGTAGACATGTGAAATAATTATTTGATTAATCTGCCATAATTTCAGTCAAGTAAGTCTAGTTAACTTTATGCTCCGTTATTATTCCAAAATGTGGTCAAAATTATTCTGTTGTCTTTCACGAACACAGCTGTGTCAGTTGTCTGTTACTAAAAAAAAATTACATTTGTTCTCTTCTTCCTCCTTCTGCATCGACATCATTACAATCCATTCTGTACTTAATATGTTAGAATTACAAGGGAAATGTCATGGAAATAAGTTATATTAAACTGACACAGCATCATGACCATAGTATTATAATTGAAGGCAGTTTCCAAAAGAACTATTTAAGCACTTTAGGATTTGACTTCAACATCCTGATGAGGTTTACATGAGCATTCCTCTACTCTGGCTCGATAAATAAATTGTCAATACAGAGGAATGGATTGCAAGAATTGTTAGTGCATCAAATATAATATTTTACAGTATCTTAACGTCCAAATTTCTAGTTAAACAAATTCTACATTAAGCGTGAAGGAAAAAAATTGCTGGGAAAAGTCGATATTGATTTCGTTGTAAAAATAGAAAGAGAGAGAGAAAGAGAGAGAGAGGTGGGGGATAACTGAATACATCTATAATTAACACGTGTATGTAAGAAGCATATTTATCATTTGTCATTTATGCATAACAAGAGCAATACTGAACGAGATGTACAACAAAAGTTGTAGTCTATATCTAAGGAAGCGTAACGATTAGGAGCTTCGTATCCTTGATAATGACATGTTTCATAAGCAAGCTCTGTGTCCCCACACATATATAATCTATACAAAAAATTTTTCTTCCGGAACTTGCACAGTAGGGAAGGGGTTTTCCATGTTTCGTGTAAACGAAAGTGTCACACATTTATTTGAATCACGGCTGCTTCATTGGATTCCAGCGTACAAATATCTATCTTTCTGCATATATCCGTGTATGTGTGTGTGTGTGTGTGTGTGTGTGTGTGTGTTTGTGTGTGTGTATGTGTGTGTGTGTGTGTGTGTGTGTATATATATATACATATATATCTGTGTGATTGTGTGTGTATGGGCATTTGAAAAGAGTATAGTTTTAATTTCAAAAACAATATATTACAGACATGACTATGTAAACTTTTGATAACTTCTCCATTCAAGATCTTTTACGTTTCCTTATTAATACTTTATTTGAATTTGGAGCAACAGCATTCCTAAATCCATATGTAACCTATAGTTTCGAAACCTTTACAGTAGCAACAACAGAATAAAAAGTACTCCCATTGTGCGCTTCTTAGAAATTCGAAGTGTGATATAGGGGCAGTGATAAAAAGCCAGAAAATAGACCATCAAATGAATATCAAAATATGCATTGCAATTAAAAGAAACTTGTACAGCCATTTTGAAAACTCAATTTTAAGCCCATTGACGTATATGTCTTTTCGCTATTCTCTGATATACGCGTTGTGCTTGGAAATATTTCATTCCGTTTTCTGGGACATCACATTTGAGCCGGCCATCGAAACTATTAAACAGTTGGAATTCTTGGAAGTTTCTGATTTTGCAGTCATTATAACAGAAATACCAGCATGATCATTAAGACTTACCCCCACCCTCCCATTTATGTGCTTTATTGTTTTTAACATGACTTCGAATTTGTTGGATACTCTTTCGTATTTTGGAATCCTGTATATTAGTATTGCGGGATTTTATCGTTCCGACCATAGCATTCAATCTATATGAATATATATGGTTTGTATTTTATCTTTTAATCTTTTAATATGACATTTTATCGACCAGGATATAATATACATATATAATATCTTCTATCTTATTCTGCTTTGTTTTGTCAGTCATTTATAAAAAATTTTATCGATACTATCATGAATTGATTTATTCTGATTCTTTTTTTCACAACTCTATGCATATATATTTATTTTATATGATCTCCCATATATGAAATTAAATTTGGTCCGTTTCATTTGGTGGCATTCTTTTTTGTGTGCCTTTGTTTGGTCTTTTACTGATTTGGTCTTTTACCACTTTCTTATATTTTAAGTCTCTGTTTATTTAGTTTTCCTATTGTATTCCTTCTAATGGCTTCCAGTCATTCCACGTGCTTATGGATATCCACGTTAGGGACATGGTTTCAGTATCATCATTCAATATCTTTTCTCTCATTCAATTTTACATACTGTTTTTCTTTGATATTTCTCTCTTCTTCCTTCCCCCACATTTCCTCTTACCAATATGCATTTCCTTTGAGGCGGCGAGTTGGCAGAATCGTTAGCACGCCGGGCGAAATGCTTAGCGGACAAACAAGGACAGACAAACGGATTAAGTCGATTATATCGACCCCAGTGCGTAACTGGTACTTATTTAATCGACCCCGAAAGAATGAAAGGCAAAATCGACCTAGGCGGAATTTGAACTCAGAACGTAGCAGCAGCCGAAATACCGCTAAGCATTCCATTCTAACGATTCTGCCAGCTCGCCGCCTTATATAAATCCTAACATTGTTCAAAACATTCCTTATTATTTGATGATCTTCTACATGAAAAAGCTTTGTAACATAAAAATAAATGCGCCCTTTTTAAAGCCAGGCTCATGGACCCAGTTTCCCGGTTTCTATGGTGTATGTGTTTCTCAGCTGGATGGGACGCCAGTCCATTGCAGCGTTACTCGTTTTATCCAGCTGAGTGGATTGGAGCAACGTGAAAGGAAGCGTGTTTTGCTCAAGAACGCAACGCGTCGCCCGGTCCAGGAATCGAAGCCACAATCTTACGATCATGATGCTGACACCCTAACCACTAAGCCACGCGGCTCCACACTTTGTAATATAGCACCGGTTTACTTTGACATTCGAGTGCTATTTTTCGCCAACTTGTTTAGTACATATGTGGTCACATGTATATCCAGAAATCTTCCTCTATCTTTCTCTCTTTCCTTTTCCCTCTCTGCTTCTCTCCTCTCTCTCTCTCCCTCATATATGTGTGCGTATGCATACATATATACATATATGTCTGTAGGTATACATATACATATATGTGAAGGCGCAAGTTCTTGAGTTCAATTCCTGGCCATGCGTTGTATCCATGATTGAGACACTTTCTTTCACGTTGATCTAGTTCATTTAGCCGGCAAATATGAGTAGTACCTATATTTCAAAAGCCAACCTTGTCACAATCTGTGTCACGCTTAACCTTCCTGTGAAATACGTTACAGGAACGTGAGTCATTGGAGTGCTCAGCCACTTGCACGCTAGTTTCACGAGCAAGCTACTCCGTTGATCAGATAAGCTGGCACTCCCTCGGTTATACACACACACATACACACACACACACATATATATATATATATATATATATATATATATATATATATATATATATATATATATATATATATACGAAAGAAGGTTTGAAACTGCAATTTAAAAGATGTTTATTTACTTTACCGGTTTCACTCTTTGGAAAAACATTGTCAAAAGTAACATGTAGAAGTTTGGTTGCGTTAATTATTGGTTGTTACAAATTGCTACATTACATAGTCTTTGTAACAGGGACATGTTAAGGGCATAACAAAGGTCAACAGGTTCCTTAAAATATTGGGCACAAAAGATTACTACATAAATAATCGTTCTCAAGGAGATGCTTAAGATAGTTTCCAGAAGGAATTGATATTGGTATTGGTATTGTATCTGTATATTCAAAGATGCACAGAATATACAGATACAATACCAATACCAATATCAATTCTTTCTGGAAACTAGCTTAAGCATCTCCTTGAGAACGATTATTTATGTAGTAATATTTTGTGCCCAATATTTTAAGGAACCAGTTGAACTTGTTTATGTCCTTAACATCTCCCTGTTACCAAATACTGTATATATGTAATGTAGCAATTTGTAACAACCAATAATTAACGCAATCAAACTTCTACATGTTACTTTTGACAATCTTTTTCCAAAGAGTGAAACCGGTAAAGTAAATAAACATCTTTTAAATTGCATTTTCAAACCTTCTTTCGTATATAATTCCACTCGTGCAGTATCCCACAACTCCACTTTGTTATATATATATATATATATATATATCCTTACATATATATCTGTAAAATGATATGTGACAATTATTCGGTAGCCAAGATAAAACTCTGAGTTTCGGATGCCGAGGTGGAAATCCACACCACCATCTCTTAGGTTATCTGGCCATCTGAAAAACGCTATGAAAAAAGACCGTTATACAAAGGGAACTTACTGTGTTATAGTCCGCTACTACTACACAAGCGCTAATTCGAATGACTGCTAATTAAGATAAGGTTAAAAGTTCATAGAGATCACGTAAGTTTGCCTATTTATACGTACACATGTGCACTCGGGCACCCACGTGCGTACATATACATCACTATGAAAACGTAAACATCTTCACTAGCATTTTTCGACAAATGTATATGCATATATATACAAACTCTCACACACACGCGCGCACCGTAAAAGTTCATACATACGTCTACATACGCACAAGCACAAGAAAAAAAACAGGGTTAAGGGTAACAATACAGACAAAAAGACATAAGGAAGTATACAAAGAGTAAACCACGTTCATATACGGGCATGCCCTTATACATGCACACACACACACACGCCCATATATGTACATATCCGCACACGTCTATATACGCATACACACACGCACGCACAAAGAGGATTATACATACGCCCAAAAGAAAAAAGGGGAAAATTGTAAAAATACTGAGTAAAAACGTATATATATATATATAACGGGAAGCTTTATGAAAATAGACAAAAGACGAAGGCAGGTGGAAAACAAACAAACAATTGTATTAGTATGGCGCTCAGGAAATATAAATAAAACAAGTCTTTAACGTTTCGAGCCTACGCTCTTCAACAGAAAGATACACAGAGAGAAAAAAAACACAGAAAGAAGGAGAGAAAAAAAATGCGTGCAGTAACTAACGAATCAACATGGCGATCTGATTTCGGCCAGAGTCAAAGATCAAACATGAGACGCGAGAGCGAAATAAGGGGAGATAATAGGGTTGATAATAGGGTTGAATGACCAGCTATTAGTGCGTAGGAGGGGTCTGGACGTGTGTATGTATAGGTTGGTGTATGTATTAGTATGTATTAGTATGTATAAGGGTGTGTGTGTGTGTGGTGTGTGTGTGTGTGTGTGTGTGTATGAGAGAGTATTAGTGCGTAGATAGGTCTGGACGTGCGTATGTATGGGGTTGGTGTATGTATTAGTATGTATTAGTATGTATTAGTACGTATTAGTATGTATAAGTGTGTGTGTGTGTGTATGAGAGAGTATAAGTGCGTATGAGGGGTCTGGACGTGTGTATGTATATGGTTGGTGTATGTATTAGTATGTATTAGTATGTATTAGTACGTATTAGTATGTATTAGTTGGTGTATGTATTAGTATGGCACATCATATATGATGTGATGTGTAAAGTCGTGTGGTGTAGTGAGGAGAAGAGGGGAGGGGAGAAGAGGGGGGAGGAGAAGGGGAGGGGAAGAAGATGGGAGGACAGGGGGGAAGAGGAGAGGAGGGGGAGAAGGAAGGGGAGGGAAAGAAGGAAGGGGGAGGAGGGGGAGGAAGGAGGAAAGAGGGAGAGGGGGAGAGAGAAGGGGAGTGAGGGAGCAGAGGGAAGGGGAAGAGGGAAGGAGGGAGGGAGAAAGAGGGAAGAAGGGAAGGGGAGGAGGGATGAAAGGACGAAGGACTGAAGAAGTAGGGGTCGGGGGGAAGGATAGGTGAGGAGGGGGAGAGGGGGGGTTAGATGAGGAGGGGGGAGAGTTGAGACCAAATGGCGTATAAGAGCGAAGAGAGAAGATTAATTCCTGTTCACGGCGCAAACGGGAATCCGGATGGCCTCTGTGTAAGGACAAACCGAACACAGATAGGTGTTGCAAGGAGTGACCGGTGGAGCGGAAATGGCGTGAGACCGGTGTGTCGTTCGCAAGGTGGATGTCACGAAGGTGTTCCGCATATATATATATATATATAAATTCTTATGCCCGCACACACGCACACATCTATATACAAAAATAACCGCACACTCGTACATATCAACACACGTGTACAAATGAATCCATATACACGTCTATGTGGAAAAATTGTTTTTCACAATTTCGGAGTGTACTGACCTTATTTAGTGCATGACTTATGGCCCATCCTGTATAATTAGAATAAAACCAAGAAGTGAAAAAGTACTGTTCGGATATGACTGAGATTCGTTACTTAGTGTTGCGTGTTGAGGTGGTGTAAGCGAAAGAAAATTAAATATCATAAGTTTGATTTAATAATAACCTCATCAAATCATGATTCTGATTTTGTGTAGACTGAAATGGAAGGGTGTAACCATTTCACTCATCCTCTTCCATAGATAGAATTTTACTGGGAAAGAATCACAAAATTGTTAGGTGAAAAGCAAAATAATATCGGTTCAGTAGTTACAGCAACCATAATCTTCATACCGATATGGAAGATGCAAAGAATTTCTATATTTAATTGGATCCTCTCTTGGATGATGTAGGAGAAAATCTACATGATGATCTACAAGAATAAAAAATTTAGAAGAAATGAATATAAAAGGAAGATACTGAGAGAATGTTTTAATGCAAGGAAGCTTCAATATAGGATATTTTTCAAGCGCGTTTAGAAATTTCCTAATGTAGTCAAAATTAATTCAAAGCATTATTATTTACACATACATACATACATACATACATACATACAGTCATACATACACACACACACACACACACACACACACACACACACACACACACACACACACACACACATATATATATATATATTATATATATATATCCTTACATATATATCTGTAAAATGATATGTGACAATTATTCGGTAGCCAAGATAAAACTCTGAGTTTCGGATGCCGAGGTGGAAATCCACACCACCATCTCTTAGGTTATCTGGCCATCTGAAAAACGCTATGAAAAAAGACCGTTATACAAAGGGAACTTACTGTGTTATAGTCCGCTACTACTACACAAGCGCTAATTCGAATGACTGCTAATTAAGATAAGGTTAAAAGTTCATAGAGATCACGTAAGTTTGCCTATTTATACGTACACATGTGCACTCGGGCACCCACGTGCGTACATATACATCACTATGAAAACGTAAACATCTTCACTAGCATTTTTCGACAAATGTATATGCATATATATACAAACTCTCACACACACGCGCGCACCGTAAAAGTTCATACATACGTCTACATACGCACAAGCACAAGAAAAAAAACAGGGTTAAGGGTAACAATACAGACAAAAAGACATAAGGAAGTATACAAAGAGTAAACCACGTTCATATACGGGCATGCCCTTATACATGCACACACACACACACGCCCATATATGTACATATCCGCACACGTCTATATACGCATACACACACGCACGCACAAAGAGGATTATACATACGCCCAAAAGAAAAAAGGGGAAAATTGTAAAAATACTGAGTAAAAACGTATATATATATATATAACGGGAAGCTTTATGAAAATAGACAAAAGACGAAGGCAGGTGGAAAACAAACAAACATTGTATTAGTATGGCGCTCAGGAAATATAAATAAAACAAGTCTTTAACGTTTCGAGCCTACGCTCTTCAACAGAAAGATACACAGAGAGAAAAAAAACACAGAAAGAAGGAGAGAAAAAAAATGCGTGCAGTAACTAACGAATCAACATGGCGATCTGATTTCGGCCAGAGGTCAAAGATCAAACATGAGACGCGAGAGCGAAATAAGGGGAGATAATAGGGTTGATAATAGGGTTGAATGACCAGCTATTAGTGCGTAGGAGGGGTCTGGACGTGTGTATGTATAGGGTTGGTGTATGTATTAGTATGTATTAGTATGTATAAGGGTGTGTGTGTGTGTGTGGTGTGTGTGTGTATGAGAGAGTATTAGTGCGTAGGATAGGTCTGGACGTGCGTATGTATGGGGTTGGTGTATGTATTAGTATGTATTAGTATGTATTAGTACGTATTAGTATGTATAAGTGTGTGTGTGTGTGTATGAGAGAGTATAAGTGCGTATGAGGGGTCTGGACGTGTGTATGTATATGGTTGGTGTATGTATTAGTATGTATTAGTATGTATTAGTACGTATTAGTATGTATTAGTTGGTGTATGTATTAGTATGGCACATCATATATGATGTGATGTGTAAAGTCGTGTGGTGTAGTGAGGAGAAGAGGGGAGGGGAGAAGAGGGGGGAGGAGAAGGGGAGGGGAAGAAGATGGGAGGACAGGGGGGAAGAGGAGAGGAGGGGGAGAAGGAAGGGGAGGGAAAGAAGGAAGGGGGAGGAGGGGGAGGAAGGAGGAAAGAGGGAGAGGGGGAGAGAGAAGGGGAGTGAGGGAGCAGAGGGAAGGGGAAGAGGGAAGGAGGGAGGGAGAAAGAGGGAAGAAGGGAAGGGGAGGAGGGATGAAAGGACGAAGGACTGAAGAAGTAGGGGTCGGGGGGAAGGATAGGTGAGGAGGGGGAGAGGGGGGGTTAGATGAGGAGGGGGGAGAGTTGAGACCAAATGGCGTATAAGAGCGAAGAGAGAAGATTAATTCCTGTTCACGGCGCAAACGGGAATCCGGATGGCCTCTGTGTAAGGACAAACCGAACACAGATAGGTGTTGCAAGGAGTGACCGGTGGAGCGGAAATGGCGTGAGACCGGTGTGTCGTTCGCAAGGTGGATGTCACGAAGGTGTTCCGCATATATATATATATATATATAAATTCTTATGCCCGCACACACGCACACATCTATATACAAAAATAACCGCACACTCGTACATATCAACACACGTGTACAAATGAATCCATATACACGTCTATGTGGAAAAATTGTTTTTCACAATTTCGGAGTGTACTGACCTTATTTAGTGCATGACTTATGGCCCATCCTGTATAATTAGAATAAAACCAAGAAGTGAAAAAGTACTGTTCGGATATGACTGAGATTCGTTACTTAGTGTTGCGTGTTGAGGTGGTGTAAGCGAAAGAAAATTAAATATCATAAGTTTGATTTAATAATAACCTCATCAAATCATGATTCTGATTTTGTGTAGACTGAAATGGAAGGGTGTAACCATTTCACTCATCCTCTTCCATAGATAGAATTTTACTGGGAAAGAATCACAAAATTGTTAGGTGAAAAGCAAAATAATATCGGTTCAGTAGTTACAGCAACCATAATCTTCATACCGATATGGAAGATGCAAAGAATTTCTATATTTAATTGGATCCTCTCTTGGATGATGTAGGAGAAAATCTACATGATGATCTACAAGAATAAAAAATTTAGAAGAAATGAATATAAAAGGAAGATACTGAGAGAATGTTTTAATGCAAGGAAGCTTCAATATAGGATATTTTTCAAGCGCGTTTAGAAATTTCCTAATGTAGTCAAAATTAATTCAAAGCATTATTATTTACACATACATACATACATACATACATACATACAGTCATACATACACACACACACACCACACACACACACACACACACACACACACACACACACACATATATATATATATATATATATTATATATATATATATAAATATGTGTGTACATGTGCGCACGTGCGCGGATGGGTGAACGGCTAAATAAATGCTCAAATATGAAAGTGGTTGTTAAATATTTAATGAGGATTAAGCAAATAATAAAACAAATCTCAACATTTAAAACTTG
>NC_043004.1:21992977-22010477 GCF_006345805.1 Octopus sinensis
AATAAATGAAATTTTCTCATATATGCGATCAAAGTTAACGCTTAATATATATAAGTTCACATTTCTGTTGCTCCTACTGGAACTACATCATTTAAATATATTTTTATTGTGTCAGCCAAATGCATGACTTGTACTCGCTGTATAAAATTCGAAAGCGAAGTTTAAAATGCCTTAGTCCACTTTGGACACAAACAAGTATCACATAATCTTACTTGACTATATGTCTGCCATATATTCACCCCCTCTCCACACACGCATTTGTATATGAATGCAGATATGAGCAAATTTATGTTTAAAAATATCAGTTCAAAAGATACCAGTGCAATGTGACTAAGTACTCAATCTGCTGTTAGGTACGACAGGAAAATCACAGAACTAATAAAACCATATGGTGTGTTTTGTCGCAGTTTGTATTTTCTACATATAATATATATATATATATATATAATATATATATATATATATGTATATATATATATACAGAGAAAAGAGGAAAGGAAGTTTGAGAGAGAGAGAGAGAGAGAGAGGGGGGGGAGGTAGGGTAAATGCTAAATGCGAAAATTTGACGTCGTTCAGTAAATTACAACCGAATATAGGTGTAACCAAGGAACTGTTTACTGTTAGTTGTACTAATATATTTGGAAGTAATACCTTCACTATATTATGCGTCTGATATTCATTTCTATTTACCGATATATCCATAAAATGTTTCTTTCTATTGGAATCCCAGAATTCAATACGTTTTTTATCTACCGATATATTTCACCCTGTGTTACATTGTGCTATTTGTATGGATATGCGTGTGAGGTATCATTTATGCGAACAGGAAATTTCTTTCCAGATTTAAATGCCTTCGAATGACTTACGCGGCGAAAGCATCATCACAACAGGTGGTGGCAATTAGTTTTCGTTCGGAAGGTAACATATGGACAAATATTTTTGCTACGAAACACGTATGAATGGTCAATAACTCAATCAATTACCTCAATGATACACCATACCACACCACAAACGGGAATATAGGTGCAGGTGTGGCTGCGACGTAAGAAGCTTGCTTCCCAACCACATACTTCCGGGTTCAGTCTCACTGCATGGCAACCTGGGCAAGCGAGTTCGACTATAACCTCGGACCGACCAAATTCTTGTGAGCAGATTTAGTAAATGGAAACTGTGTGTGTCTGTGCTATGTGTGTATGTGTGTGTCAGTGTGAATAAATTTATGTGCGTGTGCATGTTTATGTGTCTGTGTATTTATGTGGGCCTATGTGCATTTATGTGTGTGTGTGTATAAATATATGCGTGTGTATTTATTTGTTTTAGATTTAATAGTTGATAAAAAGACTTTAATAGTTGATAAATTAAAAATGATCGTCAATGTTTTAGAAGCTATGCACCCAACAAACTTCATACATTTCTTGGACGTGTAGTATATTCTTAGCTACAATTGCGACAACATGGATTTTTTAAAATCTTCTTGCTCTATTAGAGTATTTGAGTAAAATTATATTAATGTGTCCGACTGATTAAGATTCTATTTATTTGTGCAGCTGAGGATAGCCCTGCATTTAAATTGATGTAATGATTCCATTTTTCAATTAAATAGAGCTGATTGAAACGGTCGTACTGCATAACTCTTTGATATCCTATTGTTTATCTTGATTTTATTCACCTTACTTTGAGCTGTACGGATAATACCGCACTGACTTGGTGCTTCAATTTAAGTACCTAACTGAACTGACTATATATATATAACAGTTTGTGTTTATTACTATTATTTAATTTTATACTGCTCATTCAATTAATATTAGATTTCTAAATCTCAATATATGCAAAGTCTTGGTTTCCTTATTCTAAGAAGGTCCTATTATTTGTCTAGTCAAATTCTACATTATCGCCTTTATTATTATAAATCTTATACTATCCAAGTCATTGACGTCGTCACAGGTTATCTGGTCTCGTTGTTTGTGATATACATCTGTTGAACCGATGTATTCATTCCGTTCTTGAATTTGACATTTTTGGGAGACTGCAATGTTGTTGGTTTTGAAACTTACCAAGCGTTCTATGTATTTTCTATTTCCTGAGCAGTTTCTACATCTAAGTGATTATGTCTGCCTGTCACCATCTCTCACTCTTTCATCTTGTCTCTCTGATCCTTGCTTTCCTATACGCCATTTCATACATCCAAAGTTAATTTTTAATCCACTTCATTGTAATATACGATGACGAATCACTTCTCGGTCCAGATCTCACGATGTTTATATCTCTCATACACATCCTAACATACTTTCCCAATCGCCAACTGTTTGTTACACATTAACTTCTCGTAGATATATCAATGGCAAGTAAACGAAAACACGTCAAACTGAACGCTCATTGTCACCATCAACAGAATTATAATCATTCCTAATTCAAACTATATCAAATGAGTCGCCACCTTACGCCATGTATTGCGCTTTCTTTTCTGAAATTCTGAAGATAATGAGATAATATGGTGTTAAACGTAACACATTATAAATGTGTTAAAACTCAGAATTGGTACGTTTTAGGAAATAATAACAATTCTTTATCTGTAGCATACATTATGAAATAATTTATCAGTGAAAGAGTTACAAGCAATGTATAGCATCTATTTATAAAGGCAAATTTTAATAATGTTTGTCATCTTAACATATAATTCAATTCATATATGACTTACATATAGATATAACCAACATACCATATAACATTCACATACGTATGTTTTTAAATTGCTGGACTCAAAATAGGTTTATTCACTGAATTACTAAAACAATTTGTTACTTAAGATATTTAGATTAAGTTGTAGATACACTCTCATGTTAACTAATATATTCCAAGTACGATTCCCTGCATAAGTAAAATATAAGAGTGCATAGAAGAAAACTGGAAAACAATTATTTGTGATTAAAAAATGAAACTATAAAATATTTTTCAAGAAGTTTGATATGAAGAAGTTACATTAATTATCCCAGTAAACTTATTCAGATCATTCATAAGAATCAGTCATATTAATGTTACACTAAAAGTGTTTATTTTAAAAAGACTATTCTTTTATTGTTTTATTTCTATGACATGTTTCCTTGATTAGAGTGTGATCAGACAGAGTCAGCGTAGTTGAAAGATTTTTTTCGATCAAATCACTATGTGTATATTTTGTTAGGTTAGCACTTATATTATTTCAGCCTCGGAGGCGAATCGCTGAGCTAAAGGATCACAAAGGATCACAAATGGTTGTCAAGGAAGGGTACACAAGCATGCACATACACACAAACCTATAAGCGACGTATTTTCACATATTTTCCGTTAACCTAATTCACTATCAGGGCATTGATGAAATCAGAGCTACCGTTTAAGCAAATTGCCTAGATGCCACCCAACTGACTGAACCTGAAACACATGGCTGTCAAACCAACTTTTCAACCTCACAGGCATATCATTCCCTAGAAGATATTGAAAATGTATTTGACAACGTACTCCACTTTGAAATAGAAGAATAACTCAAAGTAGTGCTATATATTGTTATAGAATCTGTTACAACTCTTCAACCAGAAAATACTGATATGACATCATCATTAAACGTTGTTTTGTACTGCATCAGCCACGGTTTTAACAGATTATTTTACAATTTACTTCATCTCTGCTCCCTTCAGCCGACATAAGTGAATTTGTCTGTTTATTGGAATTGCGAAAGCTGTCTTATAAAAGACGAAGTTGAACATAAGATAATGTACATGTTGCTACTCTTTAAAAGACACAATGTCTATAAAGGGACTCCTTTGATCATAGACAATTACCAACAAGGAAAACTAAATTGCATCCTAATCAACTACACTGTATTGTTAAGCATTATACTACTGTGATGAATGACATACAAGATACTGGTAAATCCATTACACATACGCATACATATACATACAGATATATGTATATCGTAGCACTCCATCGGTTACGACGACAAGGGTTCCATTTCATCCTATCAACGAAACAGCCTGCTCGTGAAATTAACGTGCAAGTGCCTGAGCACTCTACAGATACATGTAATCTTAACGTAGTTCTCGGGGAGATTCAGCGTGACACGCAGTGTGACAAGGCTGACCCTTTGAAATAGAAAGACAACAGAGACAGGAAGAAAATGTGAGAGAAAGTTGTGGTGAAAGAGTACAGCAGGGTTTGTTACCACCCACTGCCGGAGCCTCGGGGATCTTTAGATGTTTTTGCTCAATAAACACTAACTACGGCCGGTCTGAGAATCGAAACCGTGATGCTACGACCGCGAGTCCGCTGTCCTGGGCCATTGCATCTCCCATAAATGTATATACACATATACGTATGTATAAGTTAAAAGATGGAATGGTAGTTTTTAATGGCATTTATAAAATTGTTATACAGAAGTCAATACATATAATTAAACGGAAAGAACTAGAAATGAAGAAAAACGACATGGTAGTCGTTCTTAGACAGATATTCAGAAAGTTCATATTTTAACATCGCAAATAAGAGCGAGGCCAATGAAAGACCACGCGGATCTTCTCTTTTATCAGTGATATTGGTGCATGAACATTCAGGATATTTAACTATCTATAAACAAAAGAACTTACGTAGAATTCTTTTATTATATTTCCAGTCTAAATACGAATCGAAGAAGTTTAATTGAAATAATCTAAAACAGCGATGGTCGTGCTGAAGTTACTGCTCGCATTAATCGACGTGGTATATGTTGGTGTAAAAAGATACAAGCATTTATGTATATATATATACATCTATTTAAATGTGTATGAATATCGATAAAATCGTATACGGTAAGACAGAGGAAAACGCACGCACACACCTACAGACATACACACATACAAGCACAAACGCACAGACACACACGCGCACACACAAACACACTCACACATATATATACGATGAGCTGTTTTTGAGTATCAGTCTATCAGATCCACTGATAAGGCTTTAGTCGGGCCGAGGTTATGTTAGAAGACGCCTGATGAGGGACCACACAATGGGATTGAACCCAAAAGCAGATTTTTTAAAACACAGCCAGGCCTGCACTTGGTTTCAAGAGATAAAAGTACAAATGTACCATACCAAGTCATATGTACAAAATAAATTCTTTCAGTTCAATACATCGACGCAGTTAATATTTGAGTTTCAATGTCATAATTTCCGTTAAGCCAGTGAGCTGGCGGCATCGTTTCCACGCCGAACAAAATGCCTACCGGTATTTAGTTCGTCGAGCTGGCAGAAACGTTAGCACGCCGGGTGAAATGCGCAGCCGTATTTCGTCTGCCGTTACGTTCTGAGTTCAAATTCCGCCGAGTTCGACTTTGCCTTTCATCCTTTCGGGGTCGATTAAATAAGTACCAGTTACGCACTGGGGTCGATGTAATCGACTTAATCCGTTTGTCTGTCCTTGTTTGTCCTCTATGTGTTTAGCCCCTTGTGGGTAGTAAAGAAATAGGTATTTAGTTCGTCTTTACATTGAGCTAAAATTCCGCCGATATCAGCTTTTCTTTTCATTCTTTCAGACAATATAAAATAAGTATTAGTTGAGCCGTGGGGTTCAACGTAATCGACTTACTCATTCACCTGAAATTGGCGGCCTGGTGCCAAAATTTGAAGATAATATTGTTTTTTTCCATTTCTTTGGGTAAGCTGAAATTAATGTGTCATATTTATCTAAAATCCTCCTTTTCATTCTTTTCCATTTATAAGGTTGTCCCAAAAGTTCGTAGAAAGTCTTGGAAAATAATGGTCTTAATTTTGAGGAATAATTTTTGTTGTTTTTGTTAGTACTTGGCGAGTAAAAATTCAATTTTTGCAAGTGTTTACGAACTTTTGGGACAACCTAATATTATATCCAAATACATTTGTAATGTATCAAACCAATATGTTCACAGCTAGAGTGACTGATCATTATAGGTCTTTTTGAACAGAGCTGACTCAAGTTTAAAAAAGAGCAGTAATTTAGATATCGTACACTTTGCAGAATTATCTTTCTTTTCCTAAAAGTGCAATCGCTTCTCGCATTCATTTCGTGATCTGATTCGTGATACTGTTTTGATCTCTATCAATCAAACTTAAAGGTATTTACATGCAGCACAGACATTTCTTTTTATGGATAAGGCTTTCAGAAAATAACAATAATGTGAAAGGACGTAGGTGTGGAAGTTGCATCCTTCTGTTTACCAAGAACATTTTGAATGTAAAGTTGCTTGAGCGATAAATTCATTATCTTTGGTACTTAACGCTACCCAGACACTGCAGTAATTCGTTTTTAACACTAAGGTGAAAAGAAACAGTTTATAAAGACACATTAGAATAATAGAGTTTTAGTATTGTATAACCGTGTTTGTTCGCTTGTATGGTTGGGAAATAACAATAACATTCGAGAATTAGAAACAACGTTACCAAACACAGTATAGAATTCTGTGAAAGTCATATAGTAATAGCAAAATACAATATTAAATAAGTTTATAAGGAAACAAATAAAACGTTCTTGGTAAATATAAAGATGCAACTTCCGCACCTACATCCTTTCACATTTTAGTTTGTAAAGAAACAAATAAAACTAAAAACATAAAAACGAATGGAAGTGCGTGGAATTGTAAATATAATATCAGTCATATATGACAAGGAAAGATAAATTAAACGACAATAAGTTTCTTTATACCTCAATTCCTTTAAGATAACCTAATTTGCCTTTTATATAATCTAGTATTATTACTCTTTGGATCGCATAGATTCGATGGAAATAGAAATAGAGTTAGACAAAAGCATGACTCCCACATGCAAACACAAACACATATTTTTTTTGTGGGGGGGGGCGTGTGTGCGTGAGAGAAAGAGACAGAGAAAAAGAATGCGTTGTAACACTACACCAAACAGTGAATGAGAAGATGTATATATTTAAACTGATCTAATTAGTTAACTAATAATTTATTAAAGAATAGAAGTGGAATTTGAGCTTGCTGGAATTTGATTTTGCAATGTACCGTGTGCTACAATTGGGATTTTTGAACACATACGCAATTTTTTTTTACTTTTGTTCACTAAAAGCGACATATATCCTCGGGTGGAGTGATAGTTATTCTATCAATTCAGATAAAATGTAACAGCAGACTCGGAGTAAGCTACTGAGAAGCGCAAACGGCCATAAATATGAATCAATATTAAAATTATTATTCTTTACTCCAGCATTCACAACTTGCGTACTGTGCTGAAATATCATATACGCTTATATCAAATAACTTCCATTTTTGTTAAAATCTGCGAACTTAAACGGCGCAAATATTTGTATATGAAAATGTCTAAAATTTGAATTTGTATTCATTGCTAGTTAAGACGTTTGTAATAAGTTCAATTAGTGCTAATGTTTTAACTAGAGATTAACGCCATCCTGTTAATGTTAACTTTTTGCAATTAAAAGAATTGTGATGTTGCCCTTCGTTACAAAGAGCGATAAAATTCAATCTACAGTTATACTACACATTTTATGGAATAGTAATGCTAACATTAAAAAATATTATCTTAATTATGTGTTATTACGGGTAGAAAATTAAGCCAGAGGGGATATATAATCGTTAAAGATAATATTGGCTCAATAAAGTATTAATGGCATAAAGCAAAAGAAATACTGTTGGAGAATAAGATTAAATGAGAAATGTGAAATCAGAGACAGTTGTTGAATAACTGCAAACAAAATGTAATCATAAATACTGATAAACTTGCAGATTACAACACAATTTATCACGAAGCTGGTTAATATCTTAAATATACATTTCTTTATTGAATGCAAGTCATTCGAGAGCAGCGATTGAAGGAGAATTTGAAGCTCTGAATTCTATCATGCGAAAGAAGAGTAATTAGACAACCATAATCGAGAACTCATCGCAGACTACAATTTCTTGCACGAGCAATTCCATTAATTAGGAAAATAAGAAACATTAATTTAATTGTGCAATTGGGTGTAAGTGATAAGTCCTTATTTTATCAGAATAGATTGCACATGGTTAACGCATCAATAAAACTACTAAATGACTGTGAATTTTGCCAACAGAATTATTTTTTTAAGACTAGTCAAACTGAGCATGCAGAATTTACACTAAAGGATATGTGAAAAAGCACTATACACTCAGTCAGATGAAATTATTTATATATGTATGTGCGTATATATATATATATATATATATATATATATATATACAGTGGTGTTTCAGCATAACCATAACCGCATAGCTGAAATGACTACAAGAATAAAAGAATATGTGTGTGTGTATGTAAGCATACATGTGTGTATGTATGTATATGTGTGTATATATATATATATATAAACGTATAAACACGTGTGTATAAGTGTATATACATACATACATACATACATACATACATACATACATACATACATACATACATACATACATACATACATACATACATACATACATACATACATACATACATACGTGTGTCTTACAGGTGAATTGGAAATTTTACACTTAGATTTATAGATCATAAATTGATTTTTTTATGACTAGTGTATCTTTGCGTGATATTTGAGAACTGACGCGTACTATGAGTTTTAATTCAGTCAGTTATTTTATGGGCAATTCCCTTGTGCATAGATGTGACGTTCAATAATAATTTCATATTTAGTTTCGCTTTATGTCATTTTATGTACTGGATTTATGTTACGACTTGTAAAGCACAATTTATTATTCTGAATCGTGAAGTTTCATCTTACCTGTTGGAAATCAAATTTGAAATCGTGCTGGTCATGTTTGGGACAATTTATATTTGTAATTTGCTATGACATATAATTCTAATGTTTTTCACGTGTTATTTTTTTATTTATTAATCTATTTTGAGTTCGTATACATGGGTTTATTGATATAGTGCGTTAGATTCACATAATACATTACGCTTGGCTATGTTTATATTTCTAATGCTATGTAGTCCTTGATGTATTCGTTCCATTCTATTTGTACCGTTCTGTGGATTATTTTATTACTTGTTAGAATATTTGTTGCTGAAATAATGTTTGACTTAATTTTGAGATCTCTTTTATTTGCGCCTGTTATAGAGAATAATCTCAAGTTTCTCCTCAATAAAGATTTCCCCAACAACACTTCGTATCCTTCATTGTCGACCTCCTAGTGCTTGCATTTCTTTCTATTTTTGCTGCCAAAATACGATGTTTTATCATATATTCTGTCTAAATATTTTAAATGTATTCACTGTACCACTACTATGGATGTCAAATTTTAGTATGGGTATTCCTAAAGACCCCCTTTATTTTCTCGGTGTGTCTTGTTTGTCGTATACGAGGAGTGTAACGTCTACATGCATAGAATGTATTGTATGCTCATATTTTTATACAACCTTCTTTGTTCCGTTGCCAAGTTCGGATTCACTTACAAAGAACCTTGAAGTACTCCGTGTTTTTGCCACTGTAATTCTCAACTTTGATTAAGAATGGCCTACGTTGATGTCTTCAGTAATTACATTGAAAGTAGCTATGTCATATAGAGAGAGAAATGCAAACCAGCATCAATTCATTCTAAAATTAGACTTTGAAAGCATAAATACTAGAAAAGCTGAAGACCGATTCAGTAATATTGCACTTTGAAATATGAAGGTGAGTGGTACAAGGGTGAGGAAGTATGGCTCACGGTTGTTATCTCTTGGGTTTGTTTCCCGGAGCAGGGTTCGTATCGTTTCATTTCGCACGGTAATTCGTTTCATACTACTGAAATATAATCCTCGAAAAATTAGGACCAGGGATATATGGAAGGTATTCCTGTGGTAGAATAAGATAGTTTTCGATGTGGGTCTAGTTCAGTCAGCCAAAACGCATCTGAATAACGTTCGACTTATGAGTCTCTAGGCTCATGGTAGACTTTTAAGCTGTTATACTCCAAATAAATCACATGTTTAAAAAATGTCTTTGCAAATGATTAAAATAGAACTTGCACATGTTGTCCACTCACACTATGTGTGAGTATGCGACTGAGCGTTACTTATATGCTTATATAAAGATTATTTTGTAAAAGAATAAATCTTTGCTAACAAAATGACAGAAAAATCATGCAACTATTATCGTAATCTCTCTCAGGTTATTATTTCTGTTTAAACGGCATTGTTATTGACTCGAGCAAATCTAATGCTCTTAACAGAAAATGTGTTTGTCATGTGCTTCATGTGGAAAGCCGAATACGTGTATTTATAAATTTCAACAAGATAGAATATGACAGTATTCCATTACATGTTTGCATCTTCTAACATTCCAACCCATCATAGTTCCTAGGCTTTGAAATTTATCCGTTTGAATATATTGCAATTAGGAGTGATGCAATAGCTTGGTGAAGACATATTCTACGAGGAAATATAGGAAAATGGAACTGATTAGTATAGAAATATCTACACCAAACTAGAAACTCACAAGTGCATTTGTATTAGAAACTTGTTGAAGCTGCTGATAAATAGTTACAAGCTACTTGTAGCCGCTAAGGAACTTCCTCATCGTTGCCTATTTCTATATAATATCCTCTTAGGAATCGAAACACGTAAAACTACTCAACCAGATTAAGAGCTTACACTGAATTACTTGTTTATAGTGATGTTTTACAATGGTGATCCCACAGACTTATATATACATATATTCTATATATACATATTTCGGTATTGACAAGACTACAGGATGTTATTATACATCGCTGATCCCAATGAGCTTCACGTTGTTTTAATGTTTGAATGAAGCCACCCCGCTGGCTAGGCGAACAGGCCAACCTTCCCCCATCGTTGGGTTACTCAACTGGAGCAACGTGAAATGAAGTGTTTTGCTCAAGAACAAAACTCATCGGGAATGAAACACATAATTTAGCGCAACACCTTAACCACTACGTCACGCACTTTCAGCACACAGATATACAGATATCTACATATATGTACACACACAGACACGCACACACACACACATCCATATATATGTACTTATTTCCAAGGAAAATGTTTCACACAAGAGGAATTGTTCTTGTAAAGCTGTTTTAGAGGTACGTTAATGCTAAAATTGTCTAATGTCTATAGGTCTTCAAATAGTTAGATATACTTTTCTGTAATCCAATTTGATTAACTATTTTTCACACACGTTGTAGAATTAAACACAGAAACCTACAATATTTCGGTAACTATTTATGTCAACGAGGAAACCACTGTACGATAACACCATTCAAAACCTTATTAAATTGAATTGGCAGGTTATTGCAGAATTTCAAATATACCGTTTTTTTTATATTCCTAATTACGAAAGTGATCAATCAATTTGGAACTGGGATTCTTAACTCAAAATCTATTTGAGTTCTGCTTGTCGTACATTAGAGCGAATAATTGTAGCAGACAGGGAATTTCCATCAAATGCAACAAGTAGTAGCGCACTAAAAATACATACACACACCTGCACGTAAGCAAATGTATGCACATCAAGAAACAAGCGAAAACCAGAACACATATTTATGACCGAGCACTCATTTTTTTGTCTTTATCTTTTAGTAAGTAACCATGAGTTAAAATATGTATGTAGGTGTTTGTGTGGGTGTAAGTTGGCCTATGTATGTCTGTATATATGTGCCAGGACCACTTTTGTTCCTGGATGTATCTAATATATATGTATATTGGGAGCAGTATTTGTCATAAATTTGATATAATAATTGGAGATTATACATGTTAAACGGACTAGTTATCTATTGTATAACTGAATATAGTAAACAATTGGATGCGCTTTAGTTGCATCATACCTCGAATTATAAAGATGGGAGATATTTCGAACGTTTAAGGGAATGGTAATTTACTATTTCATATTCTAATACGAACAAACGAAATAACAAAAATAAATGCATTAATTCTAAACTTATTAGTAAAATTTTATGCGTAATGCTTAAATTAATATTTCTAAGGAAAATGTTATTGTATTTATATATTATCACAAAATAGATCTTTCTTTAGGTAAATGTACAAATGGAGATAATGTAATTATTTGAATTGAAGTCTTATCAATATCAAGAGTTTGATAGAATAACGTATAGAAGAAATTGAGAATTGGATTATATAAAATTATTATCTTCAATGTGCATTTAATATCAGAACTATAGACAGCAATTAAGACGAAAAACGTATCTATATAAACGTTCCCTCTTATATGAAAATGGCAAAACATTACCTTATATATGCTTATACAGGTTGTATGTTTAACGCAAAATGAAGGAAACAGTATGGAAATATCATAACACATAGTGAACATAGCGAATATAATGGTTATGCTCTATATTTATGTGTACACACACACCACACACTCACACACACACACACACACACACACACACACACACACACATATATATATATATAATATATATATATATATATATATATATATATATATATATACACATATATGTACCCGTATATATACACATATACATACACAAAGACACACATACATACATAATTACATACATACATGTATACATGCATACATAATGAAATCCGTCGGAAGGATAATTCCGAGGACAAAGAAATAAGAACCCGAAGTACGGTAGCAGCCATAGCCACTCATAATAATGATGAATACTGGTCGAATGTCCCAGTGAAGAGCTGAATAAAATTTAAGTACAACTGCCCAGCGGATGTTAACGTAAAGCTGAAGATCAGTGAGAAAATGAACACCTATGCTGAACTATTGAGAAATCTGCAGTTGCTCTATCCAGATTCCAAGTTCGGGTTAATACCAGTAATTATTGGGCCCCTGGGATATGTACCACATTGCCTAAATACCAATCTTGAGAACTTAGGCGTCTCAAAACCAGAAAAGAGAAGTCTAATTCGAAGACTACAGATCAAATCCCTCACTGGAACTATAAAAATCTGTGAAACTTTCCAGAAGTTTATCATTTAAAAAATGTATGAGCATGTCTAGATATGCAACTATATGCATGAGAATACATGCATGAAACATATAAATGTGTACATACATACATACAAAAATACCCTGTTGTTGTTGAAATTCCAAAGAAGGAGACTTGGATCTAGGTTAGAAACCGGTTCTTTCTCTATAGGCAGGAAATCTTGAAATAAACTGAATAATGACATACATAAATCTGGTCACCACTCAATGTCAAATTAAAAACGGAACTCGAAGCACTCCAGTAACCTAGACTAAAAGCAACAAATTTGCTACTAGGGAAACACTGAAGAGATTAAGAGTTTGCTCCCTAAAACGAAGGCGGGAAGAATATGCAGAAATATACATTTGCAAGATCCAAGAAAGGCGGGCGCAGAAGTGTTAACATTTTACAGCAGTGCTTGGAAGGAATGTGTGTAGCGTGTGATCGTTACATTGACCATGACAGAGTAAGTTGAAAGGCCTAGGCAAAGTTGCAGAAAGTATATGGTGAGGGGTGTATGAGCTGTACAGAAGTGTACGAGTGCGTCAGACGTTTCTAAAAAATGTCAATATTGACGAAAGTTCTCGGTGACCCGTAACCAGCAGAACTGTGAAAACATCGCAGACGTGCGTGCAGCTGTGAAGTGAAATCGTCGAATCACCATCTGTGAGTTATCAGAGCATGTGCAGATTAATTACGGTTCAGTTCAGTGCATTTGCACTGAAGATTTGAGCATGAGACGCGTGTCTTGCAACTTTGTGCCAAAACTGCTTTCAGGTGACCAAAAAGACATTCAGTCTTCACTTGTACAACATCTCCTTGATGGTATCGAGAACGATGAAAACTTCTTGAAATCTTTGCTTAGGCCTCTGAGCAGGTATCGCCAAGATTGTGGCAAAATTTGATGCAGATTCTCTGCTGAACTTCCTCTGTCATGGTCAATGAGATGATCACACACTACGCACCTTCCTTCCAAGCACTGCTGAAAACAGTGGAAGTGATCGAGAACGTTAATATTTAGTGAACATGCACAGCAGAGCTGAAGATGAATCTGTGCCAAACGGTTTTACTCTGCGTGCTTTAGTTTTGTTACTACGATAACAATCCGGATATTCATTGATCAGACCACGTTTGTATTTCCATCTGTGATCTGGTTTCTCCAATAATACGACACTAATTTTCCGGATTGTCGAAACAAATTCTTGCTCCTTTTTGGTGGTGCTAAACGAAGCATAAACTGAATTATGAACACATTATCAGCAGTACTTACAAATACTGAGAGACATTCCTATTTGTTTGTTTTTCTTTATTAATGTAACCATATTTAGCTCCAGGTATGTTCCCAATGAATATATAAAAATGTTCTTGTTAGATAAACCGTATATCCTGTTTACTGTTGATTATTGTAAGTTCCAGTGTAGAAAAACTTGGCAGCAATTTGTGTAAACTCAGTGTGAGTCATATAGCATTAACTCTCCTGCAGTTTTGAGATAAAGAAAGAAACCAAAGAAATGCTCTATTTTGTGTGTCTGTGAGAGGGCGATTAACTGTAATTCAAAGAAACATCAGGTAAAAGGAAAGCAACGATAGATGTAAAAACATTATAACTTTATGATGTTTCGATGAAGTTGTCTAAGGTGGGCATTAGTGGAATAAGGCCGAAAATTCATCAAGAATTACTCCTAGATAATGCGTATGGTTATATATATAGATCACTGGCCGTAACATGTCCAGGTCCGAAGCAATGCTAATGAGAGAGTATTGCTTTTAGAAGTGTACGTCAAGGAGTACACCGACCACTGAAGATGAATCACCAACAGATTATAAAACATTAACATGTGTCATGTCACATTACGGCTCTAATTATGTCAGAACACAAGGGTGCAAATTGATAGTCATTGGTGAATGTTTTGGTACCATGGCTTTTAAATAAATACAAATCACACAAATCTGAGGGTCATCGTGCAAAGCACAAAAAAGCAGATTACAACTGATTGTATTGCATTAAAAATAATTTTGTTCAACAAGCAAGTTCTGATCTTTACTCCAATGGGCTGAAGCACAATAGTAAGATAATGGTATATTTTAGACAGATACTCAGCACATTTTAGAGCAGCATTTCTGGAAAAAGTAAAACCTTTTTGGCATTTATGTACAAATCAAATGCACGATGTTAATTCCATCTTAGGACAATGATATTTTAGTCGTTCAAGCCTAAATAGCTCAAACGTTTTACGAGACAGTTACTATTAAATGTTATTAAAACTAGCTGACGATTACTCAATTGATTGAAAGTCAACGGCATGGTTTAGTGTGCTGTCACGGTTTGGAAATCTGCCGGAAAATCCACACCAAGAAATGGATGGTATAAATTGTGGCCAGTGTGGATGCGTGAGTCTGCTCATGATGAAATGTTAGTAAATGAGTTTAGAGGATTTAGTTTTTCGACGAAAATTTTAATAATCAAGAGCTGTTTAATTACGCTACTTATTTCACCTATCCTTCTATAAAGGACCTTACACTGAGGATAGTTGAAGAAAATATGTTTTTGAATGGTTGAGTAGAGAGGAAGATGCAGCTACCGTTTATCACTACACTGAATGAAATATTCTGCAGTTAGTTGTAAGCCCACTTTAACAAGCCAGTGCATGAGAAAGTAGTGATGAAGATGAGCTACATGCAGCAGAAAGAGTTTAAATTCCGTATAGAAATATACAACTAAGCGCTTTAAGGGAATACTGTTTTATAAAGAAACAAGAAATAACGAACAGTTACATGCTCCAGGATAAATTAACCAAAGAAAGCCAAAATATATGCAATTGTTCAGCTTATAGCATGTGTTATGAAAAGTAGCTAAAGAGTGAGGAACACTACCACCGTTTGATTCAGTTCTCCATATCTACCTCACGTTCCAAAATAAAGTAAATACGAATCCAAACAGCCCTTTATTGAAACACGTATATATATGCTTAGCTACAAATCCCAGCTACGTACTTGGGAATCGACTGTGATGAACTCTTTTACATGGTCATTAAAATATATATTCAATGTTCATTTGATGTTTCTTGTTTCTGTAGTGCTCAACTATTACTGATATACATATGGGGGTATTTGTAAGATGGTATTTGAAAGATGGTTAGTCGTTTAGCTGAGTGTATTCTAACCTCAGTACTCAGAAATTCAGAAAAGAATCACGAATGTACCCCTCTCCAGCTCGAGTGTGCTGGAGAACTATTCGACTCATTAAGAAACCCACTCGCTGTATTTTGTCATGGAGAGTATAAGTGTAGACGTTGTAGACAGATAGGTATAAACACGCCAAACCAGACCAGAAACCGGAAGGGCAGCTGCTGCAATGAAATTATAAGAGAGGTCGGATCCTCTGTTATTAACGTCATTGTACAGTGATTGACTCCGCTTGATGGCGGCTCACCTTAAATAAAATACGACACAAATATAGATAGATGAATGGTTTATATGAATTAATGATGTTAACACCTTCGATGTTCCTGCTGTGTAGTTCTAAATTTCTTACTCAAATATGCCGAAATACTTTCCTACAAATGACTATAGTAATGGGAAATAAGTGTATAAAATGTTTTAAATTTACAGTCTTAATAATTTTCTTTCAATTGTAACTGAAAAATCCGTCGTTAAACCGATTAGTTTATTCCTTTCCAGTGTTCTCTGGCAGCATTTCTACGCAATAAATCATCTTAAAATATTAAATATTTCAGTACACCGAACAAATAATCTCTCAAACATAAGTGTAACTCTTAAACAGAAACAGCATGAGGAACAGAGCATTTCAGCACTTTCATTGAAATTGGATATTTGAAAAAATAGTTCTTGTTGGCGATTACTATGAGGGTTGTAAAATCTCATTCCCCTTCGTGATAGTGTGTATGTATGTGTTGTATTTATCTGAGTACATGTGACCATATATATATATATATTATATATATATATATATATATATATATATATATGTATATATATGTATGCTTATATAAATATATATGTATATATATATGTATGCATATATAAATATATATGTATATATATATGTATGCATATATATAAATATGTATGCATTTATATATGTATATATATATTATATATATATATATATATATATATATATATATATATATATATATATAAATACGTATGTACGCATGTATCTGTGTGTGTAAGTGTGTAAATGCAGACAAGTATGCATCCAAGTATACATTTTCACATGCATATACACACGTATCTATTTCACACACATTATTGCGAAATGAAATCTTACAGCGGATATTGTAGTTACTGACGTCTTGACCGTGTAAGTGCATGTTTATAGGAGCGTGTCTGTGAGAATTTATGCATTTATGCATGTATATAAATGAAAATATGCGCTTATGTGTTCCTAGTGTGTTATTTAGATCCTAACAGCTGTTACTACATTTACATTCGTGGCTGTACAGCTTGAAGCTTTCGATTATTTTTCAATTATAAATTGAAGGATATAATCTTCACCCAGTTTTGTAAGAAATGTA